>NW_024879166.1:687532-712565 GCF_018340385.1 Cyprinus carpio | reverse complement strand
AGTGATTATTTTGGTCTAAATGAGTCCTATCCACCAGGCTACTATTATAAGCATGAGCCCTGTCTGATTGGTTGTGGAGGCAGTGGTCGCAATTATATATAGAGATAATCTTAATATTACTCACAAAATAGGGCACAGGTTTAATTCATTTGGAAGTTACTTGTGCTAAATTTTCCCCACTTACGGACATAAACACAAATGAACTAGATTACACATGACTAGCAGTATGGGCATAGATCTTATCTAGTACTTTAAGAATCTATTTCCACTGCGAGTCCTGCTTTCGTGAGGTAGTACTTTTCAAAAGTCCAGCGGAACTTCGAGTGGAACTTGCTGATTGGTTGAGTTCCGCCAGCATTTGGATTGAGTTGACTTATGGCATTGTATTTAAGCCATGGGAGTCTGTTGTGGTGTGGTGCAGTGGTGCAGTGCTGGTCACAGTGCCCAGGATGAAATCCAGTGGGACCCTTAACAGTAAAAAAAAAAAAATAAAAATAGGTTTTCCATTGCTTTGTAGGGCCCGTTATCTTTGTTCAATGGCCCCCCCTTTGGACTGGGAGAACTTCCTTTACTGTTCCTGGGCCCATGTTCCAGGTAATTTCAGTGGAAAGCAGCTTTCGATACATGACCCATCAGACTAACCTTTAAATGCATACCTGGGTCTTTAGGCGACTCAGGACATCATTCACTATACCCCCCTTTCTTCAAGTTAGACATCAACTTTCTTAATATTCCTCAATCTGTTCATTATAAACAATATAATGGAATAAAATACAAAGGAATGTATATGTTTTCTGATATTTTTTTTTTTTTTTTTTGTAAAATTGTATGGGGCCCTTTGTAACCCGAGGTATGTGATGTAAGTATATTTTTCCTGTGAAGAACAATAATTAAATATCTGATCACTTAATGCAGCAATGATGCGTGATTTTTTTCTCATAATTACTGCAGGCATAAAACAAAAAGAATATCTTGGCAAAATTTAACTGGCTTGAAAGGCTTTACTGCAGAGCAATTACAATGCATAATGAAATATAAATGTCACTGTCATTTGAAGGTGAATGTGGTGAATAAGCAGTCAGTGATCAAAATAGTGATTTCGAAGTCACTGCAAATGATAATGTTGAGAATATGGTTGATAAAGAAATATGCTCTTTTATTTTATTACTTTATTGTCATTTTGTAATTGTTATTAAAATATCAGGAGAGTTTGGCCTATTGCACCAGTTAGAGATCCATCCATGTTGGATAAAAAGGGTCCGGGTTGCTAAAGACCCAAATATGTAATAATGATTGGCGAAACATCCATGCATTTAAGGGTTAGAGAGAAAGGAATTGCACTATGGTACAACAGCAGGCTAATACTCTTGCTTCAAGAAAAAAGAAACTCATAACCCTGACACAAATGTAAACATACTCATTTAGGGAGTCTATAAAATCTCATGGAAAAGAAACCATGTCCTGCAACAAAAAGGCTCTGAAGAAATAAATACATACACCCAAAGGGCCAAGCATTTCTGTAAACTCATAGAAAATAACCAAAACAATCCATGGTTTTTTGTTAATCAGTGGTTAGACTAACAGATAAACAGACATCACCAACTGAATATTCAATCACAGTTTACGACAACTTCTGAATTTCTTCACTGAGAATATCAAATATCAAAACTATTAGAAATGCAATTGTAAAATGTACAAACCTTTTTGACAGCATTTTATGATTCAGTCTTGTTATGCCCCTAAAGAACAATTGCAGTGCTATAAGAAAAATCCACAACATGCTTATTAGATCCCATTCCACTAGATCATTGAAGAGTTGTTACCTTGGCAGGAGAGTTTGATTGCCCCCTCCTCTGCTGGACTGTTCACATTATATTATTTGGATCTGAACCGTGGTTCATTTCGATCATAAAACGCCATCAGCTGTTTACCGTGGTGCTTAGTAAGGGCGGTGCAGGATAAGGCAGAAAAATGTTGTAGCATTACTCATTTTTTAAGATTTATTTTTTTTGAACCATCAAGCGGGCATATGACCGACCTTCAAAGTTGAAATATGGTTGAAATAATGTCAGTTGTTGTTCCAACTTTAAAACGACATTGATAAAACGTTTAATGCTGCCCGGTTTTTTTGTTTTCAAAGCTTAAGTACAAAACAGCACTTGCGTCTGTCTTACAAATGTACTGCAAATTCTCTAAAAATGCGAGTGAACAGAAATTGGATTCGGCTTTTGCATGCAGCGTGTCAGTCATGCTCATCAGGAAGAAGTGAGTAAGCCATTTTTATCCAAATGTCGTTTTTAATAGCTGATGATTCACTTCTGCGTTTGTGCTGACTCGCGTGCTGCATCAACGAACCGGTTAAGCCGCCATTATACCCCAGACCACCCCCATACCAAGGGACTCCAGGAATTCCTGGTCTTCGCGGATGCGCTGCCAAGTTCAGAAGATAGCATTCCCATCATCCAAAAATACCTGAACTCCCCAGTATCATTCGAACCCGGGTGCCACCAAAAGTGCTTGTGTGAAAGTTACCGGACCAGAAGCTGCCTGAAGGAGATGGTCTGAGTTGGATTGAACTCGAACTGTGGCACAGTTCATGGGAATATGAAGTAACCCGGACCAACGAGCCAGGTGATGGAAGCCACTAAAACTGGCAGTCATTAAGCTTCTGTTAAGAACGCAACTAGATACAAATTAAAATTGGCAAATTACAAGACCTATTTCAAATCTCCATTGATGTCTTATATTACAAACCATTATGTATTCCATTGATGTCAACACGGCCCACACATATTATTAAGTCAGCTAAATAGAAAATATCCATGGCTTTTAATTAAATGTCACGGTTGGTAAACCGTGGTATTGGGTTTGCACTATGTGGGTGGAGTTTGTGTAGTCGCACTGATTGTTTCATGTGGGCGTCTTCGTTGATTGTTCATCTGCACCAGCTGTTACTCATTACCCGATCCCCTAATTATTGCCCTGTCTTTCCTCTTGTGTTTTGTCAGAGCGTTGTTTGAAGTGTCCCGCACGTTCGCCTGGTTTCGTTCCTGTTTTCTCTGTGTGTTCATCTTCGCTGTTCGCTGGACCCCTGGAACCCCGTCACTCTTCACCACCGGATGCAACTGCTCACCACCACGGATCGTTCATCTCAGGCCTGTGTCACACTCTCCTGCTGCCTCACCTCACCGCCACTTCCTAGATCCGTCAGTCATCGCTACAACCACCTGTTGTCTCACCTTGATTACTTGTGTTTCTGACTTTAATAAACATTCCTGTCATACTTGCACTTGCTTCTCACCTTTATTTACCGTTAATTAACTCACTCAATGTTTTTTTTTTTTTTTTTTTTAAATCTTCTATTAATCGATCCAGTCGGTACAACGTGTCGGAAAAGAGAGATAGGGAATGTGAAGAAATAAGAAGAAGCTCCAACTCAATGTATGAGAGTAGAATGAAAGGAGCTATGCTGAGTACAAGGAGCTTAGTGGAGGCATAGTAGCATCTTTCAGCTTGTTTTTTTTTTGGGCCAGGGCCTGGAATGTTCCGAAGTCAAACCCTCGGGGGTATGGGAGGCTAAACAGAAACCTACCGCTTGATTTGGGCCAATCTTTTAAAGCCTGGAGCAAGCTCAGCAACCCCCTTCGAATGTCATGGCTGACTTTCAGGGTAGGTAGTGGGATCTACCCGCTGAACCCAACCCACATTGACGCTGCCCTCTTCGCGTTGCTAAGTGCAACAAATGGACACGAGAGCATCAAGAGAGAGACCTCCTAGTGCCACACACCAACTATCACCCGTCCTCAGCTCTGTCCTGAGGACCTATCCACTGCATGGCCTCCCAGCAGAAAGGGCAAGCAGGGCAACTTCCTCACCTCCATCGCTGTCAGTCCCCTTTGGCAGTGCCCTGGGATGCAACAACCACCGTCTGGGTACCTGAGGCTGAGGTGGGAGATGGCAGTGGTACAGGTTGTTTAGAAAGCATGCAGTCTCATTTAAGGACTTAGTCCAGGGTCAGGGCCGAGAAAGACTAACCACCACTCCAGAAGTAATCAAACCTATGTCAAAAGAACTCCGGCAGCAAATGCACATTTTTGCATATGCCTAGGGGAAGAGGAAGAGGCAAAGGGCAAAGGCCCAAGAACGACAGAGGAAGACGGAGCCATCGGACCATCTGCCCACCATGCATAAGGGATAAAGATACAATCCCAAAAGTGCAGAAGATTGGGGTCCTGTGTGGTTTGCATCCACTGGTATCATGAAACGTGCGAAGATATGGTGTGATAGACGATGATGGGTCTCTCACCTGCAAGGATGTTTGTTCAACAGTAGCCCCAATTTTAATACAATGGAGAACTAGAATAAATTATTGAATAATCCAGTTAACCCAAATTGTTTCTTGCTGTTGCTTACATTTTTTTTTTTTTTTTACATATTAATACAATGTTAAACAAATATTATTTTTTTTAAATTAGATTTTAAATTATTAATTTAAATGAATAACGATAGATCATTAATCCTGTGTAGAGACAGAAATTATTGTTCCTGATAGTGGAATATACATTTTCTTGTGGCTATTTCTGAACTTATTTATTTGATAATGCTTTTTAAAAAATGGGTGATATAGCTTGGTATGCATAAAGTATGGTGAATATAGGCTTTTTTTTTTTTTTTGTAGGCCTAATACATATGTCTCAGACTTCAAAGTGACCTGTCACAGATTTTTTTTTTGGTTGGCACATAAACACTAATAGGTGAAGCATGTCTCCTCTGGGTATAATATCTACATTTTTTCATCTGGTGTGGTTAGAAAACATGTTACAGCTTTCAGAAAAGTCTAATGTGTTGATCTAATGTGCCAGATAAAAAATTACAGAAGTCAAAATGGAAAAAAAAAAATCCCAGATTACCCAAATTCACCCTATATTAGAAAACATGGAATTAGTTTCCACTACTATGCCAATCTATCCCAATGAAATCTCTAAATTATCCAAGTTGACAGATTGTGTTAAAGATATAAAATATTGGATGACCAGTAATTTTCTTTTATTAAATTGAGACAAGACTGAGGTATTACTTACTTGACCAAAAACCTGTACACAGAATTTTAGGATGTGTTACACGCCATGTTCGGTTCGATTAAAACAAACTCTGGTTTGACTGTTCTGTTAGTGTGGTTCATAATGTGAATGCTGAACCCTGGTCACACCAAACAATCTATTTAGCAGTCTCGTCTCGCTCAAATTAACTCTGGTGCGGTTCAGATGAAATATGAATGCAACATAGACCAAATACTTCTAAATGAACCAAAAACAGAATGTACTTAACTAAGATGCGATGCTATGCGATATGATCTGAAGACCCGGAACAAGCGGTATCCAAAACAAAATGAGCAGAGGGCAAACGTGATATTAGGAGGTAAAGTGAAAAGAAAAAAAAAGATCATATGTACACACAACAATGACTGTGCTTAGTCCAGCAGACTGCATTAATATTAAAGTGCAGTGAGCAGATGGATCCGTGAATTGGTATTTTGATGTCAAACACGACTGGTCTACGAGCGACGCTTTAAGTCAAACACACCTATTTTTGTGGGCCAGTAGTTCCAATAAGGTTGTGAATGTATCACTGTGCCTTAGGTACGGTAGTTTATCTTAGATTTGCGTCAAAATGCCAGTGTGAATCCTCAGCGGACCGGGACCAAATGTATTCTTTTCTTTTTGGACCGCACTCAAACAAATTAATAGAACCGACTACAAGTGTGAACACAACCTTAGAATACATTGCAACGGAAGGATGTACTTTACATCATTCTCTGCAGCTAAAGACCTGGCTGTATATTAGACGCAAATTATCTTTAGAAAATAATATTTCATATATTACAAAAACAGCCTCTTTTCCCAAACCTCAGAAACAGTGCTAAGTTATGGAGTATGTTATTTGTTTCTGACACAGAAAAGCTAGTTTGGGCATTCATGACCTCTCAACTGATTACTGTAAGGCATTACTAGCTGGTTGTCGTACATCCTCAATAAACAAGCTGCAGTTAGTCCAAAACACAGCTGTTAGAGTTCTTATCAGGTCTAAAAGTATGATCATATTACCCAGATTTATCATCTCTGCACTGGTTACCTATTAAGTTCCGTTTTGATTTCGAAATATTGCTACTGACATATAATCCCTAAATGGTTTTGCTCTTGTATATTTAACTGATCTCAATTGCCCAAATCCATCATGCTCTTTAGGTCACAAACCTCTGGACTTTTATAGTAACCCTAGGAGATCTAAAGCCACTAAAGGAGGGAGATCATTTTCACCTGACTCCCAAACTCTGGAATAACTTCCTTATAATGTTTGGGGCTGAGCCTCCCCCATTTAAAATCTAATTTAAAGACACATCTCTTCACCAAGCATTAGCATAATGAATACAACCCTCATTTCCTAATTCTATCAGATAGAATTCCATAAACATATTCGTTTGGAATCGTTTTGTTTAGTAAAAGCACTAGAATAATTATTTTCCATACCTATTGTTTTCTATCTTGGGATGCCCATCTCGAGGAAACTGAGATTATCCAGCCCCACTGGTCCGGGCTCATGGGAAAGGGACTTCAGATACCCAACGCCTGTGAAGAGATGAACTGACCCCTGTGACGACTTAGGTGACCCCAACTTGGATAAACAACACAAACCCCCAAATTTTCTCTATTTGGGTTCTTTATGATCACATTTGTAAAATTTGTTTTAAATGAGTATTTTTTCCTGCCAAAAATTTTAATTTAATTCTGAGCTACGGTGTTATTTCCTTTAAAGGGGGTCTTTCTGAAAACCTTACTTGGCAGTCCCTTTGATACAGATCACTCTAAATTGTAAGTAGAATACATTTTCGAAAAGGGCTGCCCTTGAAATTATGTTTTGGGAAAAATACCTACAAATGAAAAAAAAAAAAAAAAAAAAAAAAAAAAATAGTAGGTGTAGTATTAAATGAAATTTCAAGCGGAAAAATAAACCAGAAAAGGGGGCCTGTAAAAGTGGCATGGCTGAATAAGGTTTTAATAGTCTTTCAGTATGTCGAATCTGCCACCCCTTATATACAGATAAGGGAAATCAATCGTTGTATTTCTGCTTTTTTTTTGTTGTAAACTTTTAAAGTGCCCTCCCATGATCTGACCCTGAAGGTCCTTTCAATGAATTAGAAATCCAACGGAGGTGAAAAAAAATCAAGCATGTCGTGTATTTTACAACAACCAAAGTAATACAGGCTTTTAAAAAAATTGTTCACACCCTTACTTTAATTTCCCCAATTTCATCTAAATGTGCGAAGTAAAAATTTAAAAAGAAAGCCTAATAAAGCTCAGTTAAACCTAGATTTTTCACTGGCCTCCGAGAGAGTTAAGTAAGGGTCCATTGTTTGGTGTCCCTAAACAAAGAGTAATTTTCGCCACATTGCCTGTGAGGAGGGGGAGGTTCTCTCCCACCCAAGATAGAGAAAGTGTTCAAAAGGGAAACTCCACATCTTTGAAAGTCTGCAACAAGCCCCCCCTGGCACTCCCCAATAAAACTCTGAACCCCAGAAGGAAAATAAATGTCACAAAATGTTTCTCTGCCTTTCAGGGTGAAGGCTCTCTAGGTGACGTTTTTTTTCCAGTGTTCCCTCAAAAACGTTCAGCTCTGAATTGCCCTTTTATATTTTACTTGGGCTGCAGTTTTTTTTAATCTGAATAAAAACCCGGTCTGCAAGGCACATTAATTATGTAGGTGGATGTAATAGAAGTGTGAGACACAGGGAATTGTTGTTAAAATTTTTTTTATTGTCATACATAGAAAAAGAAAAGACTTTTATACCCCACACACACCACACACACACACCACACCACAACACACACACACACAACCCCAGGGAGTGAAGGTTGGCCCTTCCTGTTTTCTTTTTTGGCATGTTTGTCACACTTTAATGTTTAAGATCTAAAACAAATTTTAAAATTTATTTAAAGATAAACAAAAGTAAACATAACACACAGTTTTTAAATGAAGGTTTTATTATTAAGGGAAAACAAAATCCAAAACAAATTTGGCCCGTTGAAGAATGTTTGCCAAACCAAGGGGGCCACACTTTTTCACACCATTGGGATTTACACACACATACAATCTACTACATGCTTTCTGTCATCTGTCATTTAATACTTTTTTTGAATGGCACTTTTCCCAATAAAGGGCCCTGTCTTTTTGCTGTGAATCTATCTCTTTATTTATCTATCTACTATCATCTTTTCTATCTATCTACTAAATTGCATATGTTCGTTTGGCCTCTGAATAAAACTGAAGTTGGTTTTAAAACGAAGCTCGTATTCCGTTAAAAACTATATGAGCCATAAAATGAAAATCAAATAGGATACTCAACAAAAAACACATTTTAAAACTTTTTTTTTAATAAAATATATTTAAAAAACCCGACTATTATTTCATTGTCAGGCTTTTTGGGTTAAGTGTTTGGGTTTTTGTGGATGTTCTTATGGACCATTATGTTGTCGATGTCCATTGAAAATTGGTTCATTGTCCCATGGAAATTATGCCTAAGGTGGTGGCCCCAAAGCCCAACAGCAAAGAGGGCAGCAAATAGATAAATAGGAGGAATAATGCACAAACCCAGCAACTACTACGAGGAGGAGGGGAATCGCTATTTAAATGTATTTTAAATAACACCTCCGTGACTAGGACACCTCATGTAGCATTTTTTTCTACTCTAATAATACACTGCAACCAACCATCTGCGTAATCAACAAGTGGTTTTTGGGCTCCTTGCAGAACAAAAAATTTGTTTCAATACCAAACACATAGCAAAAACTATGGGTGCTTTTTTTGTCCAAATTTGATTTTTTTTTCTCCATACAAATGTTAAACTTTTGTTTGTCCTTTATCTGCACCCTATGTTTTGAGTTTGCTGTCCCGACCTGATCTGCTGTTGACAAGCCAACATTTTTCTTTAATCTTTCCCTCATCTTTTTTCTAAAAAATTTCTGATATCCTTTATTATGTGGCTCCCCTCCATGCCACAAAACCTGAGAGAAAGACTGAAAAAAGGCTGAGTAAATTTTCACATCACGCCACAGCACAGGCCAAATCTCATGGGATGGGCTCCAGTCGAGCCTGCAGAGCACGGACCCTTAGAGTCCAATAGAAAACCTCTTGCTTTTTCTAGCCAAGGGGAAAATGTGCTGTCCTCTACCCAGGCCCCTTTACAATCATAGAAAAAAACCCAAAAAAAAAAAAAGCCGCCCAACATGCAATGGCTGTCATCTATCCCAATGTATTTTAGTTTTTCGAGCAATTTGTGATTCTTCTCTTTCAAGGGCACACCTTTTTTTCTGACAGTAATTTTTTTTCCTGTGTGAGCTGATACCATGGTACAAAGGCGAGGACATCTCCAGGATACATTTGTACGGGCCCCTTCTGGATAATGGTCATGTAATTAATTCTCAGGGGATGAGAGAATCGGATCCATCAAGCCCAGAAATGTCAGATATTGTCATTTACAAGACCATACCTACTGAAAATACAAGCTAATGTGCACTTCAGATGAGGTCTGAAATGCCGTATTAAGCTGGGGAACAGATGAAGGTAAATTTTCTATTTACAACTGACCCTTCACCGGGGTTTGATTGACAGTCGATGTGACCAATCATAAAGCCAAATCTGAACAATTGTTCTCTTATGACAAATTTCTTGAGAGGTTTCTCAAGTCGTTTTGGGAAAAGACATTTGGTAAATGAATAAATGTAATGCAAAGGTCTGTATACCAGTATGGTAAAATTCCTTAACTAGCCTCCCAAGGAAAAGAAGTCAAATGACATTTACAGTGCCCAAATCGTTTCCCTATCAGTACAATAGACTAAAAAACCAACTGCAAAATACAGTCTATGGATGCACGGGGCCAAACTTTAATGATGGGCCCCAGTGTCAGCAGGTTCCAGATGAACACCTGTTTGTTGGCTTCTGAAAGGATGATCATGTCGGGTTTGGGATTTTTTTTCTGGGATTCAAAAAACTACAGCTTTGTTCAACATCGGGGAAGACAGACATTTCAGGATCATGTATTTCTGAACATGAGTGAACTACTGCAATGTTCCTGTAGCCAGACATCCAGAATGTGCAATCAAATTTATGAAAATGTACCAGAACATACTGCATGATTGGTCATTATGGAGCTCAGGAGACATTCATCTCTATTTTAGTGTGGCTCTTCTGAATGTTTTGAATTTTGTATTATAACACTTATCATGTCACAGTCTCCTTGAAATGAACAGTCAAACACCTTCCCAAGATGTCTGCTTACTGTATGTTAAAGGCAGGAAGGTGCTGTACTATTGAGCACACCGGAGACTTTAAACTTGTAGGTTACAGCTAATCCTAGAGCAAGTGTGAGTTTTTCTAGCCCTTGATAGATCCCCCGTTGTCTGGCACAGATGTTGTGATGATGGTGAGGTCATCTATGATAAGGGCTGCATTCAAAGCAATCTTAGGTTCAAGGGCCTCTATATTCCGCTCATTGATTTGACACCATGAGTTGAGCTAACAGATAGGATGATTCAGATGGTGCAGACAGTTATAATGAACACTTCTGTGGCTGCTGGAGTAGTTGTTGACCTTGTTGGTTTAAACTGGACTCCAGCTAGTTTATGTATAGCATGGAACCTGTATTGGCTTATAGGGTTCACCACAACACAATCCAGGACATCATTTTCCTTTGTGGGCTTCTCTAAGACATGCATTGCACAACACCAGTGTATCCTCCTTCTGCACTGCTTGTCATCTATATAGGCTGTCTTCAGAGAAAGAGGTGAAATTAAACAAGGATCCTTAAAAAATACCTTACATTATATGCTTACCAGCAACATGGATCTGAGCGTAGCAGGTCTTTGGGGGGGAACACTCATTGCCTCATTCAATATTAGTAGCGGGAACGGAGTTTTTGGGCAGCAGCTCTTGTGAATGATTGCATGATCTTGAGGCTGACTTGTTCCCTTTGAGTATCCTCCAAATCTCATTTTTCAAGGTCCAAGGTCAGCGTTCAAGACTTCTATGTTGATGAGGGCTCCTGGTGTTCAAGAATATGGTTCTATTGAGTCATTTAGAAGTTAAAGAGGGTGGCAATTAATTTTGTCCAAAAAAATTCCATAAGGCAACCAGTGCACTTTTCCTCTTTGCATTTGGTGCGAAAGTGCAGGGGTTGCTAAATAAGGTGGCTTGCTTCATTGCTTACTTCTCTGCCTCTGCCTCCTGTGCCATTCTTTTAGGGTGCATAGAATCATAAGCTATTTGTCCTCAGGATGTTGTGTAGCTCGTGGTGGTTGAGGTTTGAGGTTGTTCACTTGCATTTCAAGGTCCGGAAGCACTTACTGGTAAGCTGTTCCCTATGTGAACAAACCTCTTTAAGCAACACATTGCTTGCTCTCATTACCTGGAGGTGCATTCTACTAGGTGGAAAAAAAACCCTGTTTATTTCCCCAATAAATATTTAATAAAAACTCTATCTGTGAAGGGAGACCCAGGTGGTAAGAGCCTGCACAGATAAAAACCTCA
Organism: Cyprinus carpio; assembly: GCF_018340385.1. Taxonomy (NCBI): domain Eukaryota; kingdom Metazoa; phylum Chordata; class Actinopteri; order Cypriniformes; family Cyprinidae; genus Cyprinus; species Cyprinus carpio. Next base: position 700,985 of record NW_024879166.1, on the reverse strand, counting down.
ACTCCCCAGATCTCCTCAAGAAGGGCACTAGTGACTGACGCTATAGGGGATGCAGCCCTTGTTAGTGCCCACACCTCCCATGCTGAAACTGTTTGTTCGAATCCCATTAGGAACGGAATGAGTGGAGTATAAAACGCAGAGGGCTACCATTCGGGCTGTAGACCCGCGTACGGTAAGTGAGGTTTAGGGAGGTGAGTGTAACAGAGGCCAGCTGGTAAGAGCTGTGCAGTAAAACGTCACTTCCCCTGATCTCAAAGAGTGAGGGGAAGTAGAACTGGAGAGGTTACAGGCTGTTTACTTGAACCATGTATCTTTTGCCCTTTTACTTTATGTGGTGCCTAAGAAAATCCCTAATACATAAGTCAAAGTAACACACACCAGCCTCCTGTGCCTTTGTTGCTTTAATAAAGCATTAAAACTGGTGTCCTTGGCATCTATGGTTAAACAATACAAGTATGAGCTATAGCCTGGGATTCAGTTCAGAATGCAAAGAGAAGAAAAAACAACTAGTACTCTCTGAATTTTATAGACGGTAGGACAAAACTTTTCTATGTAAAAATTACACCATTTTAAACTAGGTTGTCAGGACTTAAAGAATTTGGGACCTAATCAACATCTGGGCTACCATGAATTAAACTAAGCATTGGGAACAGTTGTATTATTTATAGAGGTGGACATCTCTTTGTGAGAAATATGTAAATACGCGCGGGAATGTTCGGTCAGATAAATAGCATTATTAAGAAATTACTGAAAATGTACCTGCGTTTAAAATTAACAATGTTCTCCCCCTGTATTAATTCACTGTCTGCCTGGCAAATGTTGACCTCTGTTCTGTCCCCTTTCAGTCAACAATTTACATTTCTTGTTCATCCAACGAAAAATAGCCAAAACTAACATACCAAAGTTTCCCCTCAAGCTGCTGACTGAACAAGTGCTATCAGACTGATTAGTGTGCCTGGACGTCAGTTTTGTTTTTTTTTTTATGCTAATGTATAGCACTCTCTGTAAAAAGTGAACCTGAGGTTGTAAGGGAGAGCATGCTGCCAACTCTGTTTCCCAAGGTTGCATGACAGAAGTTCCACTCCAAAGGCGGGTGACGGTCCCACATTGCATCACCGTCCTCACAGGATGTGCTTTAGAACTCACTGTCCCATCGGTATCAATATTCGCTAAATCAGTATCTTGGTCTTGTCTTCTCAGTAAAAAAATATAAAAAATATTTAAACATACTTAAAAAGAAACATTTGAGCAAAATCAGGAAAATATTTGAAGCTTTGTTCATATATGTGTGCAGTGTCTAATCAATTCAAAGTGTATTTTTGTTGTATTTGCAGAAGCATATTTCAGTTTGTTTTAGGCAAAAAAATCCACTAAATGAAAAACATGTGAACAAAATTAGTTTTGCCGACATTTTGACAAAGACTAAATACCTAAAAATCAAGACAGATTCTCTGAAAACATGACTTCTCTACCTTAGAACATAAAATACTTGATGAGAGCACATTTCAGATTAATCTTTATCATTAAAATTACAGTGGCCGATGAGGGAGGTGCACATCAATCACCATTCTGAAAACAAAATAACCAAATTACAAATGCAAATGCAAATCTAAAAAACATAAATAACAATTCAGAAAAACAAGTCAGAAAACACAATAATCAAATTCTAAAAAAAAAAAAACAAATAAGAAAACACAACGACAAATCAGACAAACCGGAAAAGGTAGGTAAAGGTTGGAGACAGCACCATTGGTTTGGTTTACTCGCCGAGACTGGAGAGACATCTGTCAAATCATAGGTATACAGGACTGAACCAGAACTATTACAGTAGCTCGTTTTATTCAAATGTATTAATATGAATGTACCTTTACTATGGAATTAAAAAACGATACGGCGTTGTCTATTTTACACTTAGTGCAAATAGCCTGCAGTCCAAGAGACAGCCGCGTCATGGCGACCATGCCACATTGCGGTCAAGGTCAGTTCTAAGGTTGTTTTTTGGAGATTCGGTGTCCAGTGTGGAGGATCCACGCTGAGATCGGTGGGAGCAGCAGTATCCCCCAGGGTCTTAGAACAAGTCGGTCACAGAGACTGTTCCCCCCCGGACATCAGTGGTCCCTGTTATGATGGTCGCCATCCTGTGTGTTGGGCTACTCAATGCTCTGTTACTCTTCCTAGGGCCCGCCTCCAATGTCAATGTCAATGTCAGTTTTATTTATATAGCGCCTATTAAACAACGAACCATGGGTTTGACCAATGTGACTGCAACAACAACAATAACAATATTTTCAATAAGACAATACCAAAATAATACTATAAACTGTACAGTTTCAAAACAGCAAATTAGAAAAGGTAGGGTTTCAATATAGATTTAAAAGAAAAAACAGATAGTGAAGGTGTCAGATCTAATACAGAGGCAAAGACAATTGCTCGCGTTGTCCAACAATCTAGTGTGGGCAGCTACTGAGAAAGTAGCGGTCACCTGCCTCATTTCAGCCGTCGTTTTAGGGATGCAGTCAATTAATCTGTGTGCTTTTTGGGGATCGACTGGAGGGAGACAAGAGGGGACCTGTGTTCAGTCGAATAAGTGCAGAAAAGATAGGGTGAGGGGCCAGACCGTTTACCCATGATTTAAAACACTAAAAAAAATAAGTTTTAAAAATTAACCTCCATAGCGCAAGGGTACTACCAGGGTAGAGAACGTAAAACACTGTGTGTACTATGCTCCGTTTTTTGGAGCACACGTTAAAAGCCTAGCAGCTGCAGTTGTGAACTAATCTGCAAGCAGAGATATGGCCTGAATGACAAAATCCTACCGTGGCGATGAGGTGTGGATTGGCAAAAACAAGTACAAAAAAAGCATGGAAACCCCCCCCACCCCACACACCACACACACAAACCACAGTGACATAATTTATATAGCATTAAGATGAAAAATTGCAAACAGGTGTACATTGAATTAGACTACTTCTGGGTCTTGTGCCAGTAGTGTTGTCACGATACCAAAAATTTCAGTATTCGGTACCGTATACCAGTGTAAAATCACGGGGTTTGCTCGGTACCAGATTTTTCGTGACCTAAAGCAAAACACAAAACCATAACTAGTTAAACAAATGTTCGACAATTTTTTAGAGTTATTCAGCAAAGAATAACATCCTAAGTAGCTTAAATAAAAAAAAAAAAAAAAAAACAGAAAAATGCTTTTCTGACTGATATACACAATGTTTAACTTTGTTCAATCTCCTAAAAAACGCAAATATCTTAGATTCATAATTCATTTTTAAAAGCCCTCTCTGTTGTGTGTAAAAATAGGTAAAATTAGCATCATGTCCTCCTTGTGTTTTTTAAACGCTAATATAAAAGTTTATAGGAGCATTAAATAGTTAATAAAGAAACTTCATTAACTAATGCTCATTATATTTATAGTAGGTATAATTCATTATACGATTATACTCCTCTAATAACAGCATTCATGTTCAATCAGAAATTCAAATTAAAAATATTTAATAATATTCATAACAGAAGCGGTTGTGTTCCACACAGCCTTCCACTTTATTTTGCCAGCATATATATGCCCAAATCATTTTCTGCCAGCACAGTGGAGGCGCTTGTAGAGCGCGGGAGAGGTTTCCTCAGTAACAGCTGTCATCAATAAGCACTCCCTTTCCTTAATTCCTCCTTTTGATGTCGTCATGTCTCAGTGCTTTTCTGAACCGAGATCGCAGTCCTGCGCACGCTTTTGCGGATAGCGCATCAAGAAATCGGTTTGACGGGCGCTCAGGACCACAGTAACTTTTTACAAGCACTACTTGGCAGCAAAGCTTTTTCAATGCTTTCAGCCGCAGCTTTTGATAAGCTCAGAATACGATTCCATAGGTTATATGTCAGCACGAATTTCGCGACTGGACAGCGACTCTTAAGAGCACGTTTTAGAACGCGTTCGTCAAGTAAAATGTTTTGGGGGAAAAAGCGTGTAGAATTGCGGCGAGCGTTTGTACCTTGCCACGTAGAGCGCTCTTCAGAGCTAGAGAGACACTCGGTATCGGGGAGGACACTAGAACAAGATCCAGTTTTAAGGCATTCATGTAAAGTGGAAAGCGGTTTCAAAGGATTCATTAGTTTTTCACAAATCGGACGTGTTGTCATTATGTAGCGACAAGATATGCCCATATGCTCCCGCACCATATAAACGTTACTCCCCAATATCCTTTTACAGGTCGCACCAGATTAAATTTCAGGAGCATATGCAACAAAAATGGTTGGCAATTTCCGAGCCTTGTAGAAGCTGATAAGCTTTCTTGCTATAGTACGCAATAACCACAGGGCGTTACTTTGGCGAAGTGTAGCCCAGAACGTTTTTTAACATTAATTGTTATGGAATCATGACAAAAATGATCCATACTTATTGGTTAAATTGTTACGAGACCTGCATATAAAAATAGTGGAATTGATTACTGAATCATCTGTGTCTCACTGTCCCTTCGTCAGTCAAACTGACGCTTTTCATATGAGTAGAGGCTTGGGTGTGTGCGAATATAATTAACGGTGGCGGAGTACCCTTTGAAGTTCATATCGTGAGAATGCTTGGACATTTGCGGAGTTACTGGCATGAATCAGAGGCGCACAGGAAAACTGTTTGACAGCGGTAAGCTGGCGGTCATTATGTTTTACCAATACCGGCAATCCAAAATCGCAGGAACCCCCGCCGCTTTTATTTATTTTTTATTTTTGTATGCAAGATTTCCAACGAGACCATCATTTTCAGGTTCGGAAAAGCCAGATTACCATGAAGAATCACACCCCTGCTACATACAGCGTAAGTGCTTTAGAATCCATAGCGATGTAATATAATCGCTGCATGAATTAGCGTTTTTTGACATTTCTAGCTAGATAGAATAGGTGTAACGTTCGAGTAGAGTAGCGGAAGGTGCGGGGGTAAAGAAAGTGGGTTTAACCATAGTGAATTTATCTGGTTGGATTCGAGAAATTGAGATTATGACCATGCATGCTATGAGAATAGATGCCCAGATTTTTGTTAAGTATCGCTCGAGGGGGTTGCAACAGTATAGAAGTGGTTATATGATCACCTAGGGTTACTGGTCAGGTGGCGCTTAAATCGGCGATGGCCGAACGAGCCTGATGGATCAATAAGTGTCAGTTGTTTACGGATGCTCATTAAATTACAAAATATTTTAAGATATTCAGACAGGCCAGACATACGTTGCTTCCAAAACCATTTAAAGTCTGTTTTAAGGGAATAATGAGACTTGTTGAGTAGTAGTCGTGCCTAGCAATTGAATGACAGCTCATGCTTTCTTAAAAATCGAACCCAGAGGTCAAAGGGTAGCAAGATAAGTGAAAAAAAGCATAGGAGCTAGGAAGGGAGGCCTACTGGGGAACACCACGACGAGCAAGAAGCTTACTTCAGAATGGTGTTCACCAAATTGACGTCTGACACTTTGATTTTGTGAAATATAAGAGTTAAACCAGTTCAAGAGCAATTCCTTTTTATTCCTACACATTGTTCCAAGCGAGCAAGCCACGGATGGCATGGTCCACAGTGTCAAAAAGCAGGCACTCCAAGCCTAGAAGCACTATCACAGAATGATCCCCATAGGCACCATTTAATAAAAATATAATTTACAAACCTTCGGATAGTGCGGGTCCTCAGTTGAGTGGTATTTTTAAACTGATTGAACGAAAAACTTCCAAGATCTTGATTTTCAATCCCGAGGAAAGCTTTGTAGTTTGTTGCAGTAAGCTACTTTTGTCTAAGATTTTTTGAAATAAAAGACAAATTTTGAACATGGGTCTAGAGTATGGCTAAAACGAGAGGTATCTACGTTTGGCCTCTAAGCAAGGGATAATAGTGGTTTTTGTGCAATGTTTAAACACGTCCAGGTACAATATCTAGTATCCACAACATCGCTTCATCCATGGATCACGAAATATGGGACCCCAAAGTCCGTCAAAACCACTTGTTTTGAGAAATGTGGTGGAATACACAGTAGAGTAGCCAGACGGCTTTAAACTGAGCACAGAAAAACTATTTTCTGTGAAGATATATAAAGGAAATAGGTTCAAACTGGTGTCAACTCATCAGAACAAATAGTAAATGAAAGTGGTCAAAAGGTAGGGTGTATATCCCCGAAAAACTGATATCACTAGATCTTAATTAGAATAAATATCTAGAAAGTGTCATCACACATAGTTTTTGGATGCATGCCTGGGGTACTACCGCAAACAGTTGGATTAACAACAGCATTAAAAAATAGTAGTAAAAGTGTTCTTTTAGGTCTAATGGTAATTCATTTATCATTGATTGCCGCAAAGTACCTGGATTTAGCCGGGGTCCTCACTGCTATATCTGAAATTTTGATAATGAGGTCTCTCTAAAATTCTTCAAAGGAAATTTGAGCGGGTCTTTCCTCACAAGCTACGCTCTCCCAGCAGTGGAACTGCCTCTGAGAGCAATTGTTTTTCATCAATCCAAGACTCAGATCTATGGTGTACCAGTTTTTGAGGGATGTTACAGGAGACAACTGAGTCTAATACAATCCACAAATGTGGGAGTTAATCCTTGGACAAGAGGGTCCTCTGCACTCAAGCTTCCGCTACTGACGACATCTAAGTCTACTGATTTAATAGGCGTCACAAAATGCTAATGAAAAGGTCTTTGTTGATCATAGGAAAGTTAATCGAGATTTTACGGATCATTGATGACTTTAACAGTATTTCGAAACCCAAGAACAAAACAGAGACGATTTATGGTCAGAAACCATTGTGTCAGACACCCGTCCATGATCAGGAAGCAGAGAAATGCCATATGATCGCACCAGATCAGTGTATGTCCCAATTATAATGAGTGGGGACATTCACATTTTGTTCTAGATCAATGGCTTTTAGTAGAGCAACAAGTTCTTTTAGCTAATGAGTCAACTGTGCAGCATCATTAAAATCTCCAAGAATCAACGATTTGTTATATTTTGGTATAAGATTCCCCCATGAAATCTGCAAACAACGTCCTTTAAAACCATTGTGTTGTGATTTTTTTTAATTTTTTTTTATTTTATTTTGTATCTCAGCATCCAAAGTGTGGGGATTTTAGGTCCAGTGTAACGCTGCAGCTCTAAACTCTGAAATGATTAATTTAATTGGGCAGGAAGAAAAATTGTCTTTACAAATAGAAACCAAGCCTCCACTGCGACCAGATTACGAGGTTTAGTTAAAAAACAAACATTTGGGTAAAAGTTTCAGAGAATGGGCTCGAGCCCCAGTAGTAAGCCAAGATTCTGTATGAATACAAATCTATCATGAATGCATTCCAGAGCATGCTCCAGTCCTCAAATCAGCTCATGAGCCCGATCCAGTCCACAAGTCCATGCCAGAGCCTGCACCAGTCCTCAAATCCGCTCCAGTCCTTGAGTCTGATCCAGTTCCCTCAACATGGCCAGGAGTGCCATTTCCTGTTCCAATGACCCAATTCCCTCGTCACAGCCAGAGTGCAGTTTCCTGTTCCAATGACTCTAGTGAGTCCAGCTACTCCCAAGGTGGCGGTTTCCGCTGCAGAACTTACTGAAGCATTTCCCATAATCCTTTGCCGGACTCATCTCTGATTGCATTCACCTGTGTCTTGTTTCCTTATCATTTTCACCTTATTTAAAATCTAGTTCTACACCCACTCATTGCTCAGTATTGTCTAGCCTGTAGTGTTCCCAAGTTCCTGTATTTCCGGTGTTTTTGTTGTTCCTTGTTGCCTTGCCTTGTTTTTGACTCTGGACTGTTTATTTTTTTTCATTCTTTCCCTACACTCCCCCACCCTTATCCTATTAAACTATATTACTTCCCTGTCATCACACCATTATGCCTCTTTTTGATCCTATCTGCCCTTGCCTGTTTTGATCACTCTTTAAATAAAGCCTGCATTTGGATCCTCAACTCCATTTTCACGCCTCCCACACTACACATACACATTTGTGTCTGTTATTTTGTTTATCTGAATGCCATTTTACACATTTATAACTATTAATCTGCAACTTCAAATTCAAAACACAGGTGTTTTGATCATTGTCTGTGTGTGCAAATGGAAAGATTCAGCTTTTCACATTAGGGCTGTGAGTGTAAATTTCAGCTTACAAATACGAATGTTAATATGACAAGTTCTCACATTCAAATTTTCAACAGCTCTCAAGTTTTGCTACTATTTTAAATTATTTTTGTCTTTAGTACAGTGATGTGTAAAAACGAATCCATCATATCTGAACAACACTTATTTTCATTGTCTGGCTCTGGTATGGAGAAAGAGCTGCTTATTACCAAGATGTGTTTTTCAGGTGAAGTCATTTATGTGTGGCTTTAAAATGATAGAATATTAAAAAAAAAAAAGGTTATGACCAAGAAATGCCGCCTCTGTCCCCTGTAGATAATGTACTGTATTTCAACGAACATTCTATTTTTTACGAATTCATTTAGCGTGTAACAAATGTAGGTGAAGTCCAAGGCTGGCTGTTAACGAAATACAATATGTTCTCAACATCTGCTGAGAGTGGCGAATATATTCATGGTCTAGTTCTGTTTTTCTCCCTACTCCGAATAACATAATATGAAGCACATTTATACTGGGTGACATTTTGTATCACAGGGACACACGCTGCCTCATGAATTGGATGTAGTAATAGTGCTACTGCAAGCCCAGCATTGTGATTGGATTCCATTTACCATAATACGCAAACAGAAATGCATTTACTAAAAGATAGAGGTAATGGTTTTTGCATTGCAACAGTTCTCCTCGAAGTACAAAGTAAAGGAGAGAGAATGTTGAGGGAATATTTGTATGGCTATAGAAGCAGAATAGTTTTTTGTTTGAGGGGAGTGGATGCGTGGGGGGGTTGCGTGTAGTGGAATATTACCTTTAGCGGACGTTCAGATGCGCATGGCCGTTCTTGTGTAGCAGGAAACGGAAGGTTGGTTTAAGAGATCTCACTCTATCCCTCAACAATGTAATAAAGACAATCTTAAAAAATGTTTTTTTTCATTTGGTATAGTAAGTGTGGGGACAAAAGGAAGGAATTGCATTTTTTGTTTATGCCAAATGGGGGCCTTCTTCTGTCTTGCATTAATGTGTTAGTATTATTCTCAACACATCACCAAATGCAAATCATTTTATTTTATCAGTTTTTTCTTTTCCCCTTCCTTCCTTTTTTTTTTGGCCTTGTGATTGAAATAGATTATGAAAATGATTATTAAATGATCAAAATATTAATTGAATTGTTTTAAACATTATTAAATATTTGAGTATTGAATCCTGGTCTCAGAAATGGAATTCAGATAGTATCAAGACCTCCTGCCACTGAGAGTGAGTGTTGGCTGGCCATTATAGACAACAATTTTTTTCAGTTTGGAGAGTTTGAGTATTTGTTTCCCTGAACCCACCTGATATCTGTTTAATCTTACTTAATAATTCACACACTGAACCCCATCCATCCTATATTTTGTGGTCAAATATGTAAGTTGTCAAGTATATTTGCCTATAAACTTTTTATTAGTAATATTATTATTATTGTGAAATTATTATTTATGAAACATATTATTGAAGTAGGTTTTAGTTTTTAATGCTTACAAATATCATGTTAATTCATGTTTTACTTCTTGTTTAAGAACCGACACTATCTTATTTTGTCCCAATGTGTCGTGGTTTTTATTTAGGAATATATATTAAAGGAATGGGTCATAGTGAGGTTCGATTGGTCAAGTTTCCTGTATCTCTTTGGAGAGTGTTACAAAGTCGTCTCGGTGTCATTAAGGAAGACTGAGTGTAAGTGACAAGATTAGGTCTCAAACCAAAGAGATATTCTTATACAAATTAAGGAGAAGTGTAGAACCACGACCCACGTAAAACGGGCTCTTTCTAGTAGACACAACCCCACATGTCTACGTCACTGTGTGGGAAGATTTTCATAACGACCGGCCAAATGTTCACGCAAAGAAAGAAGGCATAACTTTATTCTCACGCTTCGCTGGCGCCATGTCTAGGAGAAGCTGTTTCATTGTGAAAGTGAAAATACATTGTTTGGCCTTCCAAAAGAGGAAACAACTAGAAATCAGTGGTTACAACACTGTTCCAGAAAAGTTCAACCCAAATATTAGTGTGCGCACATTTTATGGAGGACTGTTTCCTGATCCTGGAAGAGAAGACTACAGTGCTGGCTGTTCTGACTCACACACTGTAATTACCTTTACATATGTAAAGGATTTGCCACCTGATGATTCAAACGTGAGTTTTAAGCAATGTGCAGCGGTTCTCAATTTCAGTCGCCCCTGCTCTGCACATTTTGTAAGTATGTTTCTCTTATTGCTTTAGACGTTTGTTCTATTCAAACGTAAGTGCCCTGTGAAGTGGACATCATGGGATATTCAAGATTCAAGATTTTTAAATATCCCAGGATCAGGATATTTCGCCCTGATTCCAGTTCGAAGCGAATGGATATGTTCCATTCAAAGTGCATTGAAGTGAGTGAGAGATGAATTTAAATTGTTTTTATTTACAAAGGTATATGATGTCACATTTGTCCATGTGCGAAGACGCGCAGTGCAAATCCATGAATGAATGTTCCGAGTGAAGAAGATAAGAGTAGGGAGCAATGAACACTGTGTAGTGACCATGTCAATGGGAACACAGTTCATGCGGAACTCACTTCTAACCAGCTGATTATCTGAATCAGGTGTGTTAATAAAGAGAGACATGCAAAATATGCAGAGCTGGGGGTCGCAAGGACTGGAATTGAGAACTGCTGGTGTAAAGTAGCGCTTGTTGTTTGTCGTTTCCGATCACAAATGCAGACATGGTTTTGTTTACGTGGCGCAATGAAACGCAACTCGTTAAAAACACAGTATAAGTCATTATAACCTGTAATTATGTCCTCACTGGATAAAACAAATGGCTCGTTTGTAATGGGGTATTCAGCCAATCACAAAGCACTGGACATCACAGTATAGTAAGGCGCATAACATTTCCATCAAACTCTTGAGGTATTCAGCCAATCACAAAGCACTGGATAGCTAGCCAATCAGAGCACACCTCGCTGAATGATGAGCTTTGTGAAAAACAATGCATTTCAGAAAGGATGGGCATAGAGGAGAAACAATAATGTACAGTATGTGGAAAATAATGTTTTTTGAACCTTAAACCGCATAAACACATTTCATTACACCAAATACACAAAATAATGTTATTTTTAGCAACATCATATGACCCCTTTAAAAGAGGACATTTTAAAATATTAAAATTATATCAAAGTTATTGTTATTATTTTTACTAAGTGTGGATTCCAGAGAGCCCAAGGCACCTGATTATATGTGAAGTCAATCTCAAAATAACATTTTAACTAAGACATGTTTACTTGTAATGTTCATTTCATAGAGTTTCTCCACAGAAGCTCAGAACATTATAGAGAGCATAAAAGGGGGGGGGGGGGCTTGTTGAACATGACTCGTGTGCGTTCAGGATCGTTCCCTTATCAGGGTCCTGAAGCTATAATTCCTGGGAATTTTTTTTTCAGTTTAGCCATGTTGTAATGCTGAGAAATATGTAGCGCCATGACATACATTTTGCCTTCAGTTCATCAATATGCGTCTTCATTTTAAATCCCAGGGGATGTGTGAAGGATTACCAGACTAGCATACTGATTTTTCTACTGCTATTTTAAGGAGGACTTTCCTAACTCAGTGACTGGAAGATTTCACTCACATATTAAATTGAGAGAGTCAGTATTTACTCTCTTACTTACATTTTTGTTTGTCACAATCACTAGTGTAGCTAGTTGGTCGTTTGTGGAATTATGTCAGATCAAGTATTCATTTAATATTTTATTCCTCTGATGACTGCCTGGAAGACAAGAACCACAAAGTCGGGTTAATAAATAATGGTGGGAGAAAGTTATACAGATCCAAGACAGGGTGGGTTATACCAAAGCAATAATGCCATTTGTGTCCTCATGACTCACTACTGCTATAATTAACAGGATCTCATTCATCACTAGCACATTCTAATGGGTAATGTATAATACAGACATTAAATTACACAGATCGCACCATTTTTCCCGCCTAAAAATGCATTTATTTTTTTTTCAGTTTATAGTTATCGATTGAAACTTGATTTGATGTGTGGATTTCTGTGATTTTTTTTTTTTTTTTTTCTATCTATCTATCTTGACAAAATGGTGAATTATTGAGTGGCAGTTCACCTAATGGCTAGTGTTTTTCCTCTGCATTTTGTTTAATGTGCAGTGGCACAAATGAAAAATCTCACAGCTTTTCGAGATTGTAAAATCAATATTCTATTCCATTTAATGGGCAAGACTATTTCAGTAACTCGATAGGGTGAACTAGCACCCCCAGAATGTCCAGAATATATGTTGTAATATCTCTGCACGATGAGCAAACTTTCATCCATTATTATATCCATTATACCCATCTGCCAAATCTCATTTGTACTCATCCAAACATTGAAACCTTGCTGCTTTAAGACATGCCAACCAAGTGTCTGTATTTCTAAGCTGTGGAAAGAGAAATTATGAATACCTGCTGAATTTTCTTTTCTCAGTCTCTCTCTCTCTCTCTCTCTCTCTCTCCACACAAAGCATGTCTTGATGTAATACAGAGCATTATTTGTGTCAGAATTATTACTTTTATATTGCATTTCTTTCTCATTTTTGAATTTTGTCCATTCGTTTTGTGAATTCAATTTGTCTGTACAATTATTTGCCCATTACAGTTTTTGTGCAGTGGTTAGGGACTCAGAAATATCTATGTATATAACAGTATAATATCGTTATATAAACTAATATATTTAATACAGACTTCAGTTTAAGCCATTTTTGTGTTTCACACTATTCAAACACATGCTACTGGCTTTAATAAAAATTTTCAAGCTGAAACTGAGAATATCACAAGTGCTACATTTTGGGATGAGAGACAGTACAGCAACTATGAGATACTGTATACTCAAATTTAGAAATATATGGAAGTCCTAAGAGGCCATGGATTATGATTAAAACAAGAAAGACATTTTTTTTTTAATAATCCATGGCCTCTTAGGACTTCCATAGAAAAATGCTTATGATAACATGTTATTTCATATGTTTTGAAATGACAACACAACAACAATAAAATACAGCAAAACCCAATAAATACATAAATTCAGGATTCTTTTAATCATTAGTTAAACTCTTTCAGACAGGTGAAGGGTTTTAGTTTTTGGACAACAACCATTATTTGATTATTACATATTCTTTCCTTTCCTGGCAGACAAATATTGGCAGAAGCAGCATTTCATTCTCGGCTGATAGAAATTGGAAATCATCTCCTGAAACAGACGATCATCTGCAGCCTGTTTCAGAATGCAGCTGACTGCGAAAGGCGTGAGTTGGGGTTTTTCTGACAATCTTTTTCCTAT
>NW_024879166.1:648092-686532 GCF_018340385.1 Cyprinus carpio | reverse complement strand
TAGCAAGCATTTGGACAATGTGTGCATCCGTGTTCGGCGTTATTTTACACCCGTGACACACAACTATCTTTTTGCTCATTTGTTTTGGCGTAAAGAGCACACCACGCGATTTCTTTGAGAGCAAGCTGCGTGCATTGTGAGCGTTTTTTCAATGAAAAAAAGCTCGCTCTATCGGTTCATCCTCTCTTTCTGATTGAAACCAAAAAAAAAAAGGATGGAAAAAAAGGCAGCCACTCTGCGTTCTCACGGTTCAGGACTCCTGCCGCTGCTTGTCAGGCACGCACGAGATTCACCTCGTAGAATTGTTCAGCTTCGTTCTGTCGGCGTGGCTTGGAGAGGCACGTTCCCTATTTGAGCCTCGTCGGAGGATCATGTTTGATATCTTTTAAAACCTTTACATACAAACCTAGCTTTTTTCTTATACTGAGGTGGATTGCTTCTAGCTGTGTTGTTTCTACCTATCTGATAATAAGGACGAGCAGGAGAATTTGAGGATGGTTACGGAAGCTGAGGCTTGAAGCCCTCTTCTTATATTCTCCCTGCCCTGTCGTCAGTTTAGAACTCTTCTGTTTGGAGTTATGAGATTCGCGCCACTGCAAGGTTTGGCCCTGCCATTGAAGAGGATTTAGTCCCTAACAAGGTGACGCCTGTGAGGCCGCCTCGATGAGCGTTATCTTTCCGGACCAGAGCCCTCCAGCTACAGCGTGAGCCTTACATTTCTGCCGATCTCCATTACCGAGATCGCAAAAGAAATCAAAGAGGGCCGTTTTTTCTCGGATCCAGCGGTTTCGGCATAAGAGTTTTTACCGGACAATTGAGGCGATGCCATGAAAACGGCTAGAGAGGATGAACCCCCTGTAGAAAAAGCTTTCTTTCTGTGGGGGAGTGACACATCCTCTCTTAATCTCCCTCCTTGCCATCTAAGCCCCTTCAAAGAAAATACATCTGGCTAAATGGCAAGGCTACGCAGCAGCAGGTCAGGGCTGTGGCTGTTATTACACCCGATGGTGGTGCTTCAAGCATATCAGACTGATCTGCTAATAGACCTGGATTAGAGGCGAAGGCCTTTTTCCATGATCAGGTAGCCGAGCTGCACCGACACCACCGGTTCTCTCTCCAGGCTCTATCCATAGCAAGCCCCCCCTCCCTGCCCATGGGCAGGACTAGGTGGCCATGGTGTGTAGCGGAGAGACTTCTGTGGATGAACCTGGCCAGACGATTGGGAAGACAGAAAAATGGCTTTGCTTCCTCGATGCTCAGGTTTTTCGCCTCGGAACTTTTTATCTGGTAATTTCTCCATTGAGATGTTGATTCGAGAAGTTTTTCTGGCAGGACGAAGGTGCACTCTGCTGCTTTCAGATCCCTTCGTTCCAAGAAGGTCCAGGTCTGAGCCTTTTTTCAACAAATAGGGGTCCTGGCGTGGGTCCGGAATCTGATGATCAAAGATGGGCACAGAAGGCTAGTGTCACGACTCACGATCCATCCCCCACCTGAATGGCAGGGGTAAGAGGAATCGTGGGTCAACAAGGGGGTAAGCAAAAATAACCTAAGGGATGTGATCCAGATGAGTGCAAGCTGCGGGCGTCCTCGTGCTGAATCAGACGCGATAACGAGGTATCTACTCGTTCGCTTTAGGGATTTTTAAACTTCCTGCTTTTATCCTCCCCTTCCTAATTCCCCCTGTAACCCAGCTATCCACCTGATCGAGGTTAGGTGGAAACCTCTCGCATAATCAGTCTCCCTATGCTGGACCTATATATGGTTTTGGGCTGGTTCTATGTTCATAGCAACACTACCTTAACTGATGGTCCGGACTGAAAAAGGTAAGGTCGCCCCTTGAGGCGGGGCTCCACACAGGACGGGTGGGGAGTATAAAATAACCCTTTATGGATATACTTATGTGTATTAAATGGCTGGTGGTTATGTATCGGTACTAATAAACTCTGTGAGTTTTCCTTGGCAGTGCTCAGTAACAGTGTTTACCTAACCACACTGGTCAGCACCAGCCATCCGGCTTCAGATTCCAGTATTAGGCAGCTGAGATCACAGGTTTATGCGGGAGCCTCCCTTGATTCATTCAGCCCTGGGACCCGCACTGCAGGGGAATTTCATAGATGTCCGGCCAGGTGCACCGGAGGGGTCTCCTGGCTGCTTAGTTGTGCTGTCGGCATCCAGCGGGAAGTGAATGGTGGCAGTTACAGAAGTTTGTCTCATATATGCTGCCTCAGGTGATGCTCCCATTGCTAGAGGTTTGTAAAAATTTTTTGAGCTTGCCTCATCCCGGTGGTTTTTAGCACCCTGCGATGCTAGGAACCGTTTAGGTACACATGCTAAGCTCTGTGTACTTTTCTGATTTCTGAAACCCCACGTGGTGGTCAGTGTGCCACGTGAAAACACTTTTGCAACTTTTTTAAAAAATCCACGTAAGTGGTAAGTGTGCAACGCAAGACTCTGTGCACTTTCTGAAATCCTGTACGGTAAGGGTTACGCGCTCCGCCTCGTTCCCTTTCCTTGAGATGATTAGACCTTGGTTCCTTGGGCTCCATTCAGCCATTGTGGTATTTGTTTATACACTTCAAGCATCGCTTCCCTCAAAATGAGGGTCTATTTGGGCGATTCTCGTGGTAGTTTTAATCCACCCTGTGGTAAGTTTGCACGCTAGTATTGGACCTCCGTTCTAAAATCCTATATGGTGAGGGCTCGAGTGGTTGCCTTCGTGCCCTTTCTTGAGTTGGTAAAAGCCCCTATCAATCCTCGGATACCTACACAAACATATCCTCGCAAACCTATACAAACAATAAAATGCTACTTGAGACTCTTAGCAGTATAAAATTAAAGGATCTTAGCCGTATCCCTTTAAAGGAATCTTTCCTGATTCCAAGCCTTCAGCTCTACCCCGGGCCGAGGCCCTAAAAATTAAGTTGGGTATGTAGCTTGGGCCTTTGGCCGTAAGGGGTACTGTCACAGACAGCAGTCTAAATGTTCCAGGGGCAACTCCCATGGAAATGGTAGAGTTGGTACTTAGTGTTCACCATGATTCCGACCTGCACTCCCCTCAGCATGGCGGCGTGGGTATACTGTTCCCCATAGTGACCACTAGAGGACGCAGTTCGAAGTTCCCTTGAAAGGGAACGTCTCAGGTTATGAATATAACATGGTTCCCTGAGTAGGGAATGAGACACTGCGTCCTCTAGCTCCCTGCCATGCTTCGGACGCAAGCTTCAGACAAAGAATTGAATGACGTGTTCTCCCGGTGCCTGTTTATAGTGGCGCCGGTAGTGATGTCAGAGGCTGTCGCCGGCCAACTCACTGGTGTTTTTTCAATGTATGCATCAGACACGGGTCACGACGAGGTGTTCCCCATAGCGACCCCTAGAGGACGCAGTGTCTCCTTCCCTACTCAGGGAACCATGGTTACATTCGTAACCTAAGACGTTTTTCTCTGAGAAACTCTTTTCTGATATTGCTCCACTATTTTTCGCCGCAGCATTGGTGGAATTGGTGATTCTCTGCCCATCTTGACTTCTAAGAGACACTGCTAAGAGAGGCTCTTTTTATACCCAATCATGTTGCCAGTTGACCTAATCAGTTGCAAATTGATCCTCCAGCTGTTCCTTATATGTACATTTAACTTTTCCGGCCTCTTATTGCTACATGTCCCAACTTTTTTGGAATGTGTAGCTCTCATGAAATCCAAAATTAGCCAATATTTGGCATGACATTTCAAAATGTCTCACTTTCAACATTCGATATGTTATCTATATTCTATTGTGAATAAAATATAAGTTTATGAGATTTGTAAATTATTCCATTCTTTTTTTATTCACAATTTGATATATATATATATATATGAATCTAGTATGTGTTACATTTTGGGGACCTGTTGATGTATGTTGTTGAGATGTCATCAGCTAATTGGTGTTTTCATGACTAATTCTGCAGAACTGAGCACCCATAAGCCAAGACAGTAGATTTAAAATTTTGTACTTCCAGTGGGGGGTCTGCTCTAGTAAAGCACCCGTCACTGGAATGTATGGGGATACTAATAGAGAGCTCTTTCCAGGTATTATAAGCTATGTTTCCATCACCCTATTTTTATGCGCATTTTAAAAAATATCGCATCAGAAACGAGTGATGGAAACTGCAAAAAAAGTTTTTATGCTCACTTGAGGTGGTTTTTGACTTGTGCGAAAAAGGGTTAATGCGAATAAAAGGAGATGTAAATTAATTTGCAGAGTAAATTCCTCCATGCGTATCAAAAAAGTAATGTGACTGCGCTATGGGATGGCAAAACCTAACCAGTGGACCAATCTCATTCCTCAGCATCTGAAATGTTATGGTCATTTTGAAATGTCCGAGCAAAGTCTGTCATCAACATATTTCTGTATAATTGCCTCCCAGAACTGTTACATGACTCTGATCCCAAACAGCAGCCACCTCCAAACGCAATGAGTGCATTTATTTTGTTTCATCTACTCGCTCTTGGGCGCAAGTAATTTATTATATCGGCCGATGAAAATTATTTATATTCAGGGTTTAATCCTACTTTTCATAGTGATATATAGCCTAGCACCATTTTTACCAGGAAGTGGCAATTTTGTTCTCTTTGACTCGTTGGATGGAAAAGGTGCTTATTTTCAAATGTTTAATGCAATATTTCAATTTTGCGCATAAGTTAAATTCACAACTTTGGATGTAAACCCCGCTATAGATTTTGTTGGCTCTTGCATCAGCTTTTTAAAGTGCAGTTTTTACTCTTTGCACCTTAGACAATATCATATTTGGTTTAGTTTTATTCAACACTTTTATTGCAGAATTTTGAATCCTGCTGTTTAATTTTATTGCCTCTGAGCTGGCTTGATTGGTTTTGCTTAACAAACTAAACCCGGAAATAAGAAAAAAGGCAATTTTCAGGTCCGTGTAAATATATTTACTCTTACATTTACCCAAACAAGAGGAGAGCAGGTACAAAATCTGAGTTAATTAATTAATTATCTCTTAAAATAATTTACATTGAATCTGGTGTGTTTGTGCTTCAAAGAATGACAATGACTTAATTGAAACACTTTATCAGCATATTTATCACTTTAATCAATTATAAATATAGCGGGTTTATTAAATAAGATCCAAGTTTCTGAGTTAAAATACTGTGTACAATATTTGCACAACTGTTTAGTGAATTTGGTCCACCTTGTGTATGACTGATGGGCACTATATATGTTCATACATGACCTTGCACAGATAAGTCATTTTTGCCCAGCTGTGTTCTTACCTTTCTTAGCTACAAAATATATGTGATAAGGACCACAAGCCCCAGGGAAAGCCCTATGGCATTTAGGTAGAATAATATCTTTCCTGTCTTTATCCACCAGCGGGGCTTTAGTTTACACACTGCCTTCTGCTCCTGGGTCTTTGTTAGCATTTCTCCCCCCTCCCTAGCCTGCCCTCAATTACCTATTCAATGCTTATAGATGTCGGTTCTTTGACATGGCCAGGTTTGTCAGACCACTGCCAAACAGATTTGATGCCAGAGATGCTATTTTCTCAGTGATCGATTGACCTTTTTTTAAAATAGTTTGCGTTCCCTAGGGTCCATGTGCCTAGTTATATTCGTATCGCATCAGATGTTGAGATAAAGGGGAGTTGGAATATGTAGGCCTAGACATATTAATGTGAGTGAGTAAAAGTACATAAAAGTATAAACGTATAAGTATAAAACATAAAAGTACCTGTAAAAATTACAAATCATTTAAACTTTAAGTATTTTGATACCTATTCTAATATTATGTGGTATGTATGGCCTAAACAACAGTCTTATATTTGGGAATGATTTAGAAAGATGATATACTTTTTATAATTTTATATTGGTATTTTATTTTAGCCCTAGGTATTTTTAACCATTCTATATTAAATAAACAAAGTGGTAGCGATCGGACAGGTAGGAACTAAACCAAATTAAAGACTGCCCTTGAATACCCGTATAGTTTTGTAATTGATCAAAGAGTATGTCAGGATCTATAGTGTCAAACACAGCACTAAGATCAAGTAAACCTAGCAATGAGATGCAGCCTGGGTGTAACGCAAGAAGCAAGTATGTGTAATTTTAACAAGTGCAGTCCCTTTACAATTTTATTTAGCTCTTCCTGACCTAAATCCTTAAAACACTTCATTTTGTTTGCAGGAAGGAACTTTTTTTTCTAAAATTTTAGACATAAATGGAAGATTTGAAATGGGTCTGTAATTTGACTGCTCACTAGGATCTAGTTGTGGTATCTTAATAAGAGGCTTTATAATTGCCAGCTTGAATGGTTTTGGGACGTGACCTTAAGATAACGATGAGTTAATAATATTGAGAACCGGTTCTTCTCCTACAGGTAACAACTCTTTTAGTAATTTAGTGGGTACAGGATCTAATAAACATGTTGTTGGTTTAGATGCTGTGATAAGTTTATTTAGCTCCTCCTGTCCTACAGTTGTAAAGCACTGCAGTTTTTCTTTGGGTGCGATGAATGAAGCTGAAGTATTAGACGCTGTAGAATCTACCTGTTTTTCCACACAATTCTAAAAACTTCCAAGTTAGTTTTTCTCCATTGCGCTCAAGACCTATAAGTTTCTTCTGCTGGGTATTACTGTTGTACCATGGCACAGTACATTTTTCTCTAATACCTTTTTCAACTTGATGGGGGCAACAGCTTCTAATGTATTAGAGAAAGATAGTGCCCATGTTGCCAGTCATTTCATCTAGTTCATATGTGTTTTATGGGTACACAGAGCAGTTGAGATAAATCGGGCAGGTTATTTCGTGAATCTATCTTTGGTGGCTGGAACAATAGTTCTGCCGGACGATAATGCGGAGCCATATAGTTATAATATGCAGCAGATGCACGATACAAGGAAATGGTCAGTAACATTATTAGTTTGAGGTGCAATATCATCAGTAAGATCGATTCCATGCAATATAATTAAATCTAGTGTATGGTTAAAACGATAATTTGGGCCCAGTGACATTTTGCATTTAATTCCAAAAGAGTTTATTAGGTCAGTAAACGCAAGTCCTAATGCATCATTTGTATTATCAACATGAATGTTAAAATCTCATACAATTAGCGCTGTAACCAGGTTTGAGCCAGGTTTCAGTCAAGCAGAGTACATCAAAACTATTATCTGTGATCATTTCATTTACAATAACTACTTTCGGTGTGAGGGATCTAATGTTTTATAAACCCAAACTTTAAAAATGTTTTTTGTTCATTTATTTTACATTTTTCTGGTTTAATCATGATCAGATTTTTTCTAGATCCTGCATTAAATTTATATTTTTGACCTCACTATTCGGGGAACAGACACAGTCTTAATAGATACCAGCATTAGCAGTAATTTTTAGAATTGGATTACTAGTCATATGGGAGCGCAGTGTCCTGGAGATATTGTCAGAAAGGAGTTCTGCTCCAACTCTGCTGGGGTGCAGGCTATCAGTGTGAAAGAGCCTAGGACGCTCCCAGAAAAGATTCCAGTTATTAACAAAGAGCAGTTTCTGTTCTTTACGCCATGTCAATTGTGCACCGTCTCGCTTTAGGCTGGTGAGTGAAGTGGTTCCGGGTGGAGATCTCGAAGACTGGACATGGTGGAGGGGGAGAGGTCATCGTCCGGGGCCTGGCTCGCGTCTTCCGATGCGGGTGCCCCCCAGGGTCTGTGGTGTCCCTGGGCCGGAGAGAAGGACATCTGGGAAGATCGCGTCCTGGGTGCACCATGCCTTTGCAGAGAAACACACAGAGTAGAGGTGGTGGGACTGTTAGCAGCATGCTGCATATTTACCCCGGACTTGTGAGTGTCATCCTGGGAGGTTTCCAGCACGGCTCTCCGCTCTCTCAGCTGGCCCTGTCTCTCCACCAGGTCACGAATCTGCTTCTCCAAGGCCTCCAGAATGCAGCCCGAATGTGTTCTCACATGCACTCAAAGGTTGACACACATCCGCCATTAAAGCAAGTAACAGTGAGTAAAACAATGGTAATGAGTGTGAATAGAGTATTAGCAATGTAAGCGAGATTAGCGGCAACCACTCTGGCGATGATAACGGGCTATAAGCTAATAGTGGACTCAGGCAATCAAAATAAAAATATATACAACAAGCCCCTATTACTTTTTTTGTAGAATACGATATATAGAGGATATATTCATATGTTATAGAAACGAAAATTATGGTATATAAAATTGATTTTAAGCTAAAAACTAGATGATAAAGAATTAACTTGATGGAGCTCAAACTCAAAACATACGATAGCAACAAACAGTAAGTAATTGATATATATATATATATTATATATATATATATATATATATATATATATATATATATACACACAAATATAATTTTTATTAATATTTTAGTTTAACTTTTTATTTTTTATATTTTCACTTATTTTAATTTCAGTTTAATTTTTCATTGTAATAAATTTTTTTCATGTTTTTGTCATTTTTATTATTCTTTCATTTACTTTTCAATTTTTAGTTTATATTAATTACCATTTTACATTAGTTCCTCAATGTAAAATTATTTGAACTATTTGTCAATGTAATATTTTGTTTTTAAAGTTTTTTCCATCTAATTTACATTTTATTTCAGCTTTATTTATTTAACAAAAAATGTTTTTGTTCTAACTGATGATACTACCCCTACCACAAACGTCTATCAGCCAATCAGAATGAAGCATTCATGAGTGCCTTTATAAATATATGCAATTTCATAATTCTGAACATGAGGTGAGGCTGGAGTCTGAGCAGTGTTGAATTCATTTATATACTGCAGTATGTCATTATAAGCACTAGATGGCACTGTTTCACCTAAAGATTGTAGCTGGGGACATCATAGAGACAGATGGCCTCAATCTTAAGCATACTGACATCTGTGAAAATTTTGGGAATTGCCAGAGCTTGTGTTTGAAGATACTGGAGAAGTCCCTGAGCATGTGAGTTTCCACAGGCATGTGTGATTTCTCTAGTGCTCATGTCATCATCCAGCTGCTCTAGAGTCTTGCCAAATGGAGTTTCCCACTATCCCACCTTTATATGGTCTTTTATGTCAAAAATGTCAGAATAGGTTACAGATTTATTATAAATTAAGATAAAGGCATTTGATAAGTTTAAAGCTACTGTAGCTACTTTTCATAAAGCTTAATTAGATATATACATATTTGTTGTACTAGTACACTTACACGTGCAAAAGTTTAAATATTCAGTTAGCTTGGCAGTTAGAAGGTTCTTAGAGAAATGGTCATGGTGACTGGAGGTTTTGCTCATCCATGATCTCCCAGAGGAGAGTTTGATATGTCCAGTTTTGGTGAGTAGGGTTGTATTGGTCTGTGAAAGGAATTATGTAATATTGTAGTCTTGTTCTGCTCCATTCATCTTTTTTTATTTTTTTTCCCTCTCTTTGGCATGTAAAAATCCATTCTTGAGGAGACAGTAAGGCATGAGGACGACTGCTGGAACTCAAAAACTCCTTCACAAAACCACATGACACCCAGACACACCCAACTCTCCAAGAGCTACAGTGAGGCACCCGGACCTCCCCTTCAACTCAATCCCAGCCCTCTTCATACACACAACCACAGCTATTTGTCAACTCAGAGCACCAGGCAATGTTTGCCTAGGTGACATTGTGATAGTGTGGGTAGAAGTGTGGCATTCTGGCATGAGTCATCACTGCCAACACCCACCCTACCCCAAATCAGCAAAAAGAGAATTGCTTCTGTGAATGACTTCATGACTGGGCATCATACATAATAAATCATCATAATAATTGACTGAGGATTACATGCAACCAGACTTTAAAGAGGTCAAGTACGGAGCCTCGCACATGGCATGCAGGAAAAAAAAAAAATAGTAGACTAAATCGTGTTCACGATTTACTATTCGTTCCATCGATTTATAAATTTGTGCACAATTTACTAATTTGTTCCCTCGATTTGCTAAATTGTGCACATGATTTAAAAATCAAGAGAACTAATTAGTAAATTGTGCACACGTTTTAGTACATAAAAGGATCGAATTAGTAAATTGTGTGCACAATTAATTTTTTTCTTGCATGTCATGTGTGGGACTACGTATAGTTATGAACTGCATTTTTAAAAATTATTTTATAATGTTCTCTGAGGTTCACTTAATAATGTTATTGTGGTTTTACATTAAAAAACATCATAATTTAGAAGTAATAGGCTATTTTATATTCAGTTTTTAGCCTCTCTGCAGAATGGAGTTTTTATAGGCGGAGCGCAATTAAGACTCACAAGTAAACGCCCACTATGATTGGCTAACAGTTTCGCTTATTAAAATAATAGATGGACACTGTTGTGATGTACTCTGAAAACAACATGGGTCATTTGGGTTAAAAACATAAATACTCTGTATATATCAAACAGTCTGAAACAGACAATGCAACAGTGGTAAAAGCATGTTTACTCACACTTAAGCCCTGTTCACACTACAACGACAAAGTGACACAATCCCATTCATTTCAATGGAGAGCTGGCGATTTCCAGGGACCATTGGCGACCGGATGGGGTGTGTCCAGTGACGCGACAAAGTTAAGAATCCATCAACTTTATGCAAATGAAGAGCGACTTTCGGGAGTAACAGCCAATAGGTAGAGCTCATGTGATCATTCTCTTCTCAGCTCTGGCAGTGACACTCTCTGCGTTTTTGCCATTGTCATGGTTTGGCAAGGGAGGACCCAGATGCAGAATGAACAAGGGGAACAGAGTTTATTAACAAAAATGGGAACACAAAAGGATGAGGCCACAAGACACACAATAGGACACACGATAGGAGAACAGGCTGGTCAGGGATGGGGTTAGCTCCAGACTCTGTGGCAAAAAGGGACTTGGTAGCATCTCAAGGAACCACAGGTTTCGCCCTGGGGATGGTAACACTTGAAGCACCAAAATGTATGTCAGGTCCAAAGAATCAACGAAGACTCAGGAAGCAGGGCAGGAACCAACATGACAGACACACACAAAAAGACAAGACAACAGGGGAGACAAGAGATAGACACAGATCAAAAGTAAAAACTTGCAAAATTATGACTAGGGAGATAAAAATAAAAAATAAAACTGAAACTGGAACTTATGAAAACACAAAAGGATAACAATAGGGAAAACCTAGGAATAAATGACTAGAACTACAAACAAAATAAATAAAGACAGCAACCTTGCTGAAAACTAGAAAGAAAATAAAAGGACAAAATCAAAAGGTTCAAAAACTAAAATAAAGGACCAAATCCCAAAGACAGTAACTAGACTATAGATTAAACACGAGAAAAAAAGAAAAAAAAAAATACTAGAATTAAAAAGAGGGAAACTAGACTGGATGCAATATACTGAATAGCAACCTCTAACAAGACTAAAGATACTAGCAATAAGAATACACACACAAAATAAATCAGCAAAGACAAGAGGGAACTGAGCACAATGTAAAGGGAGCAGAGCATACAAGGATCAGGTGAACACAATTGGACAAACAAGGACTAAGCAAGGGGGCTTGGTTTTTGAAAACGAGGAGGCAAGACAAGAGGAGCACATGGCCAACACAAACAAAGACACAGCCATGTGCTCAGGCACAAAATAAACAAAGACCCATTAAACAAAGACAGGACAGACAAAACTGTCAAGGCAGGATCCTGACAGTCCGTAGATACAGTAAAGATACGCGATGGAAAAGAGCTGTTTCTGGCAGTTTCTCATTCATTTATGTTTTTTATGTACGGATTTATATTATATATATATTATATTATATTATACTATATTATTTAGTCTTTTGCCTCCAATATGTTTGTATTTAGCGCCAAGAAAATTGATATTTCTTTTTGATTTGAAATTTGAAAAGGGAGAAAAAAAGTTTGCCAAAAGGCGGATTCGAATCCGTGTCAATTGCATCAAAATGTATATATCACTTTTTTTTTTACCATCCGTACCACAGGAGATAACAATTATCAGCTGTCTTTTGTAGTGTTCATACTTTTAAAGTGGTCATATGATGCTGCTAAAAATAACATTATTTGTGTGTGTTTGGTGTAATGAAATGTATTTATGCGGTTAAGGTTAAAAAGGTTAATAAGGTTAAAAAAAGACATTATTTTCCACATACTGTACATTATTGTTTTCCCTTCTATGCCTTCTGAAACGCATCAATTTCCTTTTTCCATCCGGAGCGACAAGACATAAACATAAAACCCATTATAAACATGATATAAACATGATTTCTAGTCGTGTTTTTCTTTGGAAGGCAAAAAACAAAGTAGTTTCGCTTTCTCAACGAAACAGCATCACACAGCGGCATTGAGTGAGCAGCAGTCTAGAGTGAGCCACAGCCCGCTTGAGTGAGCAGAGGCGGGCGTTTCACCGTTGTAGCAGGCAGATTCTACGAAGGAGCGTACCTTGGTCTTGCAGCAACCACATGTGACGACCCCGGGCGGGACACCGTTTCGTCCATGGTAAAAGCTGATTCGGCAGTCCACAGTGCAAAGTTGATGTATTTCCTCAGCGATCAGCACGGATCAGCCCCAGGCATGACGAAGCGGATATCATCTTTTTTTTTTTGGAAGGCCAAACAAAAGTAGTATCACTTTCACAGTTAAACGCACAGCATCTATATGACATGGTGGTGGTGGCAACAATAATACTACGACGAGAATATAAGGTACACCTTATTTCTTTGCGTGAACATCTGGGCGGCGTTATGCAAATCTTCCCACATACTGACATAGATATGTGGGGGCGTGTTAGAACGAGCCGTTTCAGCGGGGCATGGACGAGTCTCAACTTTTATAAAGAATATCTCTTTGGATTTGAGACTTTAGTCTTTGCAACTTCACAGATCTTCTTTATTCACCAAGAGCTTGTAACACTCCAAAGAGAAAGGAAAATTTTAAATCGCATCATATGACCCCTTTAAGTATACTTTAAGTATAACCTTAGTAAACTTTGAGTACACAACTGGTTTACATCTAAACCTGATTTTTTTAGTTTTTACTGCAACAATCCGCTTGTTAAGTCGTAACGTAAGAAATGCTGTTTCCGGGTCCAAGCCTCAACTCGTTTCACTAAAGAATACTATCTCAACAGCTGTTTATGAGCACTGTTTATTCATATTACACATTTAAGCTAAATATTGAAAAACTTACACTACAGTATCCGTGGTCACAGCATCCCATTTTTATATTTATATTTATATTTATATTTTCATTGTCTGGATATCTTGGATTTCAGTATGATGTTATAGGATTATCATTTTTCTGGTAGTATTATATCACATTGTGAGTGTATATCAGCACTGTTTGTTGTTTTCTTGTGGCATCTGACAGAGAGTTTGGAGCCAGAAGCGGTGAAGCGTGACATCAGACTTAACAAGTGGATACTAAAAGTGAACTTATACTGTAGGTATACTGATAGTTTACTAATTAAATACTTGTAGCATTTTTAGTACACTTTTAAGTAGTCTCAGTACTACTACTAGTTTTCTTTAAGTGAACTTTACATCATACTGTAAGCATACCACTATGTCCCTAGGTATTAATTTGTATATATTTTTTTTATATAAATATCTGAACATACAAAACATCAAAAGAAAAAACAAGGTATCTGGTTGTAAACAAAAAACATTTTATTCTAGCTTCATGCATTTTTTTTTTAATAAACACTTAAATGTGGGTGAGTTTCATAAAAAAACAAAAAAAAAACAAATAATAATAATAATAATAATAAAAAAAAAAGAATTGAACATTGGATTCAGAATGATAATCAAAAAGTAGATGGAATCGATCAACATCCCAAAGCTGGGACAGTCATTACCTCTCCATGGGTCAACAATTTAATCCATAACGTTAAACAGTTTTGATGCTGTTTTATGTCTGATGATCATGTTAGATTACGTGTGGAAGCATCTGTTGTTTTGGTTTCTTCTTAGCTTAGTAAGTGGCACAAAACATCCCCTATATATAACCATATCTAACACACAGCAACCACTCAAAAAGTCTCACAAACACTTGCCCTCATACTCCAGCACAGATTTATCTCATAGATGGATACATACATGGCACATTTTTACAAGGTCTGCTACGTATATGCACACTCTCCTACCTCTTGCTTCTTTCATCTCATGTAACTCATATTGGTCTCTTTGAACACAAGGTCGTTCTTAATTCTGTGTTTATTTTCATAGTGAGAGTGTTTGTGCGCATTAAAGTCACTTGCAAGATCAAGCTAAAGCCTTTTTCACACAGAGATTCTGGATAATACACGGATAATGTGTCCCGTGATTTGTCCCAGGATCATCTGTTTTTGATTTCACAATGCCATTAATTTTTTTCGGAATCACTCCGTAAACATCCCGTCAAGACACATAACATTAGGATATGGTGTCCAGTTCAGACGCGTACATGGACAGCTGCAGACATGTTTCACACATGCTTAGTAGATCGGCTTGAACAGTCAACAAACATGGCCAATTTCCCTCTGTCATTTATTGCACATCTGTCTTGATATTGTTTTATAATCGACAGATTGTAGAGGTTTTTTGTGAAGGACTTATTCGCACAGCCTCTCTTCAAATTCGACGTCCATGTTGTTTTTTTTTCTAGTGCATGCGCAGTTGGTGCTTTTGTAGCCTAGTGACCAAACATTCATATCAGCACAGTCACAAAAAAATGAGGCAAAGAGCCTCAGCGTACACCCTTCAATGATGATTTTTACATTGTGGGGACCCTAGCAGACCCTTGTGTACTTGCACACATGGAAAGTATAACACTAGCTTAAGCTGGCAAACGATCTCAGCTTCAGTGTGAGGGAGCTTCCTAATCACTGCTTCATTACAGTTTGTGCATATTTTTTCATTGTGAACAATTATCTGCCTTCAAAACACCTGGTTAAAGAGTCACATGATAACGTGCGTCATCACTACAACACACACCTTTATGGCATTGATCCTGGCTTTTGTTCACCATCCTGGGATGTGTTTGCGTTCACACAGAATGCACTCTGTCAATTTCCCAGTGTCCTGACGATTTGTGCTACCCTGTCAGATTTTGCTACCTCCCATTTAAACAGAAGGTAGCACAATGCGACAACAACAAAAAATGCTACCTATCAGATTATGCTTTGTTAACGTGTACACCTACCCCAACCCTAAACCTACCCTTACAGTAATGCAGATACAGTAATTATGTTGTTCAACATGAGAAAATTGATGCAATATTGACGTACAAAATCTCAATAAAACACGGAAAGACAATCATACCCCAATCATAAGGAGTGATGATACCGGTAATTTTCCGGGATCAGCGCATTGTGTGAAAGGGGCATAAGTGGCACAAAATGGAAAGATTTGTACTTACCACTATCTCCAGGGTCTTCCTCTCTTTATACTTTCTAGTGAGCACAATCCTAAAGTGACATTCTATGTAGGAAGCAACTCACAAATAACTTAATTTAAGTAGAGTTTAAAGAGTTTAGAATTTAAGGAGGGAAAGATTGTTAGCTCAAGCCGCTCCAGTGTCTGCTCCGGCCCATGATACTGCTCCAGTGTCGACTCCAGCCCCATGTTTCCCCGACCAGCCCAGTGAGGGATCCTGTTCCCATGTCCAGCCCAGAGAGGGCTCCAGTTCCCACGTCCAGCCCAAGGAGGGCTCCAGTCCCCACTTCCAGCCCGAAGAGGGCTCCAGTTCCCATGTTCAACTTGAAGAGGGCTCTAGTTCCCACGTCCAGCCCAAGGAGGGCTCCAGTTACCACGTCCAGCGCACTGAGGGCTGCTGTTCCAACATCTTGCCCACGGAGGGCCTCAGAAGCCAATACTCTCCCCAAGGATTTTTTTTTTTTTGGTTATAGGGATCCATCTCTAGAGGTCAGGTTGAGGGCTGAGGCCTGGCCTCCTGAACTGTCTTATTCTGCCATGGCCCCCTGAGCTGCCTGCTCTGCCATGGCCTCCTGAACTGTCTGCTCCGCCATGGCACCCCTGAGGTGCCTGCTCTGCCTTGGCTTCCTAGTCTGCCTGCTCCGATATGGCGCCCTGAACTGCCTGATCCACCATGGGTCCCAGAAAGGATACTGCTCTGGAGGCCTGCTGTCCGCCATGTAAGCCTGTCCTGAGGGGCCTCCAGAGTGCACCCCCACCCCCTCCTCCCAGGACACACATTCCAGGAAGGGGGAGTAATGTCAGTCATGTGTTATGTGTGTTGTGTTTCCCTCCCCCATGTGTCTTCCATTACCCAGTTTCTCCCATGGTACATTATATTCATGGATTCCAGGTGTTCCTCATTTAGTTCAGAGTATAGTAGCCCTGTGTTTTTTCCATGTCCTGCATCTGGTATTGTTCATTTATCCAATCTGCTACATGTATGTGCCTTGTGGTTGTAAATAAACTTTCTTCACGGATTCCCATATGTCTCCTCGCTCCTTTGCTCATCACACCTTCACAAGTAGAAGCAGCATCGTGACACATATTCTACTTTATCTATTTATCTTCTTCTTTTTATTAGAAAAATAACACTTTTTTTGGCTGGTGACTTTAATTGCATAATGAATGCCTCTTTAGATAAATCTTCCTCTACAAACGCATTGAAACCCTAGGTCACCCAAGGTTCTCAATAATTTAAGCATGGATTCAGGTTTGATAGATACTGTATATGGCGGCAGTTGAATCCTAATGTGAGAGACTACACATTTTACTCACACCCACATAATACATACTCTAGGCTTGACTTTTTTATTCCTAAACAATTCGTGCATGCATTTCAGTCTTGCTTATTGTTTTATCGGATCATGCATCAGTGCATTTGTAGATTGATCCAACTTTCAGTGTTCGTTAGAACTTCAAATTGGAGGTTTAATATGTCTCTTTTTTTTTTTTAAAAGTGATCCTTTTAGCTCTTTCATTATGTATAGTTTATCACAATTTTGGCTCGATAACAGAGACAACCCAGTGTGTATTCAGCTATGATATGGGATGCAGCTAAAGCCATGTTACGTGGTCATTTTTATTTCTTATACTTCTCACCTCAAGAGAGCTCGAGATAGCAAAAGGAAAAATCTTGAAAATGAAGTCACTAGGTTAGAGCAAATACACAAGCAATTTCCCCACAGTTTCAAATCTAAAAGCATTGGTGAATGCAAGGTCCAAACTGAATATGGAACACACTTGCCATATTCAAAAGCTATTGCTTTTTACCAAATAAAAATATTACCAATTTGGTAACAAGCCCAGTCGCTTGCTTGCTCACCAATTAAAAAGAAAAAAATTAATGATCAATCAATTAATATGATATGGAATGGTGATATCTCACGCGATCCTTTGATTATATAATAGTATTTTCAAAAAGAGTATTATAAATCTCTTTATAGCTCAGAGGTGATGGATCTGAATATTGCTGCATATCTATTCATATTCAAATACATTTTATTACAGAGGAGGGTCGCTCTAAAAGCACCCATTTACAATAGAAGAGGTTTGGGGTGTGGGCAATTCAAGCCATGTCGAATGGGAAGTGTCCAGGCCCAGATGGATTTCCTCTGAAATTTTTAGAAAGATTTTGGCCGAAAATCCATCCAATTCTTATGCCTCCTATTAATAACATTTGGAAATAAGATATCCCCTCCTCCCTGGGAAACACGCCTCTATCAGTTTACTTAAAAAAAAAAAAAAAAGATAAAAATCATTTGGACTGTTCGTCTTATAGACCTATTAGCCTTCTCAACAGTGGACTATAAGATTGGAACAGTCCTTCCTAAAGTTCTAAATTCTGATCAGGCAGTTTTCGTGGTCTCAATGCCATACCTTACTTTAATATATATATTAAACATTTTTTTGATGATTTTATCTTTGGATGCCAAAAAGGCTTTTAACCATGTAGACTGATGGTTTTCTGTTTTCAGTGTTAGGAGAAAATTTGGATTAAGCTCCAGTTTTATTGGTGTGATTAAACACCTCTATGTAGATTCAACAGTCACTGTCAACACATGGCCTAATGTCTGAGGGGTTTCCAGTACGTAGATGTTGTAGACAGGGGTGTCATCTATCACCGTTATTGTTTACTTTATTTATTGAGCTCCTGGCAGAATCCATCATGACTAAAGCCGATAATTAGTGGGATCACAGTGAATGGGAAAAAAAACGTTATCTCTTTGTTTGTAGACGATGTTCTCCTGTACTTAGAGAACTCACAGACTTCTATTTCTGCAGTTTTGAATTCCTTAGCTTCACTGAGTGCTGTGTCGTGTTATAAAGTTAAAATCTGTCTCCATGGCTTTTAATATTTAATCTATGCTGTCTATACAATCTTCTTTTCAGTCCCTCTTGTTTATTAACAATATAGACCAGATAAATTCCCTCACTGGTTTGAAGGATGTGAAAAAATATTTTAATATTCCTCAAGTTATCTCTTTTCGATCTCTCTTGGCTCTGAATCCTGATTTTCCAATTAAGATTAGGAGTATCGGTTTTGTTAGACTGGAGTTCTAAGGGCTTGTCTGATTTTTCAGGCCTGATGATTTCTGAATCTCTGGGGTCATTTGAGCAAATCAGAGTAGAGTTTAACAATCTCCCTGTAGGTTTTTTTGTTTGTTTGTTTGTTTGTTGTTTTTTTCAAATAACTTAAAATTCAGCATTTCATAGAGTCTCTTTTAAGGCTAAATAAATGCAGTTTAAACATCAGAATTGGAAGAAACCATGATTTCAGCTAATTCTCTCAAAGGGATTATTTCCCAGTTTTATGCCCTATTGGTGTATACTGATTCCTCAGTTTATGATTCTTTAAAGCCATTGTGGGAACGGGACCTGGAGGTATTCATCATGACGTTCCGTAGACTGGACCTCAAGATTTATAATGGCATTTTTCCAAAAGGTACTTTTGGTACATTTTCTCTACACAGGATTTACTTAACTGTTCGCCCTCCATAGAATGTTCCCTAATTGTTCAAATCTTTGTTTTTAAATGTAAGATACACAAGAGCACTTTTTTTTCATTTTTTTTCATTTATTTTAGTCCTGTGATCACATTCAGCCATTCTAGAAAGGGGTTCATTCTGCGATCCAGTAGATAATTGTTAAAACGCTTTATTTCTTCCCCTTCACTTTATCTTCTGAACCATACTCCTAAAGACGTTTTTTGACCGGGATGAAAATATTTATTTACAATCCTTTTATTTCTGGCTAAAAAATGTATTCTATCGAGGTGGTCTGCACCCCAGGTTCCAACCGTTACCATGTGAATATCTCAGTTAGCTTTTTTTCTTTTGGAGAAATTAACCTGTGATCCCAATTACAAGTCGGACAAATTTTGGAGACTATGGAAACCTGTGCATTTTTTTCTTTTCTACAGAAACTCTGAGTCTGTTTCAAAAGGACTGTGGGGTTTTTAACTCGGTTTCATTTTTTTATTTATTTATTTATTTTCTGTCATGTTTCTGAATAATCTATGCAGGAAGAGATATTGTGTATTTTTTTTTATTTAGTATTTATTTATTATTATTTTTTTTTTTTTACATGTAATTCTTTATTTCTCAGCACTTTTTGGTTTGTTTGTCTGTTTGTTCATTGCTGTTATGAAAGAAAGAAAGAAAGAAAAAATCTAAAGAAAGAAAGAAAGAAAGAAAGAAAGAAAGAAAAAAAAAGAAATGTTAACAAAAGTTGTGCTTTTGGATCCACCATCATAGTGTCAGTCTTGATTGTTTGCTCCCACCTTCCCATCATAAATTCAAGTTCACATGCTCTCTTCCAGATGCACTCTTTGAGGCAGAGATGTTTTTTTTTTTCATGGCTGAGCTGGGAGGTCTGTGATCCTCCTCCACCCTTCCTGCTAATCTGATCTTCCTTCTGTGTGGGTGAAAATTTTAGTGAGAGCCAAACTGAGTAACCCTTCACCCTATTTCCTGTACATTTTGGATTAGTATAACTGTCAGTCTCATAACAGACCGGAGACATTGACACAACAACAACAAGGAAGGCAGGAAGCCCAGCAGAAAAAAAAAATCTTTGTATACCTCTGGGCTTTCTGTAGGATATAAATGTTTTTGTATTTGGGAGGCTTGAAGTGAGGAGGCAAGTAGTAAGTATAATGCACGAAACGTCACTTTTTGATTGATGGCTTTGACCTTTTGACCCCCGCCCCTCTCCCCCACATGACCTTGACCCCTCCCCCACTCGTTCCTTGAACTTTTGACCATGTAACGGGCGCAGCTGTTATGACATGTGATATGACATCTGTTTGTAATAAATCATGTTTATATGTCATCAGCCGTGAAGTGACTCAATATTTATGACATCTGCTAATAATCGGCAGCTGTGACCTGTCATCTGTTTTGTAATATATCATGTCATTAGGGATTATCCTAATGACAAGCGTTACAACAGACAAGTTGTAAAACAGACACTGGACCTCCGGTATGCGACAGCTTCTTTATATTATATCATGCTTAGAGCTGTTGTACCGCGGATGTGTTATATGACATCCATTTGTGATATATCATGAAATAAGATAGTGGTTATGTCATCTGTATGTTAAGGTCACCTGTTTGTAATTCAGATGCCGGACCTCCGGTATGCGACGCGACATCTGTTTAAATCGGACTGAAGGGTACACATGTGCTCTTAGCCGGTGTCCCGCTAGAGCAGAGGTTTTGGTCATCCTACACGGCTGTGAGAAAGAGATATTGGTTTAAGGACAATTTGAAAAATAAGTAAAAGAATATCAATTTTAAGAGATGAAAATCATGTTTAATTATTCTTATGGACATTGACAGTGTTGTCAATGCATTTTTGATGATTAAAATAAAATTACAACACTAAAGGAGTCAATAAATGAGTAATATTAAAGAGGAATTGCCACTCACACACATACATACACACACAACACACATTCTAATTGTTGTTTTTTTCTGATTTTTCAGCAATATAAAAAATAGGGTTACATAAAATACGTAACGTTGGTATACTGAATTGAAAATAAAGAAATAAAAAAGTTTAGCTTGATGAATAAAAATAAATAAAACAATAAAAAATAAGAAACTATGGGTTTATTGAAAAAAAATGTTCAGGGGTTGGTATGGATATTACGTCTTACACAATGCTGGTTGATACTTTAAGCTGAATTCAGAGTGCAGAGAGTGAAATGAGAGCAGACAGGCAGACCTGAGTGTTTTATGTTTACTTTCATAAAACTTTCTCTCTCTCTCTCTCTCTCTCTCCCTCACACACCCCAGGCCCACACACACACACACAGACACAGATGTTTGTATTCAAATCATTATAATGAAATGAAAATAAAGTATAACAATTTTAGCTTAATGAATAAACTTAGAACTTAATAAAAAATTTGTCTTACATTTTCAGAAAACCTCAAATGAGATTATAGCAATTAGTTTTAGCTGAATTAGAAAAAGCACAGAACTTCTCACAGGGGTGACACGAGTGTGAAAACGGAGCAACCCGCACTGATGGCATGACGGTGACCCCACCAGTTAAATGTTAATTAGATTTAGATGAAAACCTACGGCACAGCTGCAACAGATCTGTCCAGCGACACCAATGCCGTCACGAAATTAGAAACTCAATCCCTGCTACATCCTGACCCATAGCACTGTTTCATGAGGGGTCAGCGGCCTCTTACACACAATGCCGGTTGATAGTTTTAAGGTGAATTCAGAGTGCAGAGAGTTTCTCCTCTGTGAAATGAGAAGCGTGAGGGGGGATCAGAACAGCAGACTGAGAGAGGATCCCCGAGTTTTTACGTTTACTTTTGGAAAACTTCTCTCTCTCTCTATCCCTCTCTCTCTCTCCCACACAGACACATATTTTGCCAGAATCGTGAATATATATATATAATATATATACATATATATATATATATATATATATACATATATATATATATATATATATACTATATATATATATAACAATTATAATATATATATATATATAATATATATATATATATATATATTTTACGTTCAGTGACTTTCAGTTTTCCTTATTTGGTCTTTTTCCTGTC
The DNA here is from genome assembly GCF_018340385.1 of Cyprinus carpio. Lineage (NCBI taxonomy): Eukaryota > Metazoa > Chordata > Actinopteri > Cypriniformes > Cyprinidae > Cyprinus > Cyprinus carpio. The sequence continues at coordinate 664,499 of NW_024879166.1, read as the reverse complement.
CTTGTTTTTGTTAATTGATTAATCCCCACCTGTCCATCCATTTCCCTGATTACCTCCTGTCTGCTTAAATACCCTGTCTGTTTAGTTCTTCCTGGTCTGTGATTAATGTAGTAATGTTGTATCCTAATGTATATGTTGGATGTGCCCTTGTTCCTCCGCGATCATTAAAAGAAACCCTTTGTAATTCGTCTTCCTCGTGCGCCTTCATTTCACAACAGCTAAACGGTAACAGAATCACGGACCCAAACAGTTTAGTGGCGTTTTTCTTTTTTGTTTTTTTTTTGTTTTCCCCCCTCTCGGAATGGATATCCCAGCAGTCCAACTCCTGTGCCTGGAGCACTGGACCGTTCGCTGGAGGACCATACTACGGACTTTCTCAATCTGGCGTGCCTTACCCACTTCCCTGACCGCTCGCTCTCTAATTTCTACTACAACAAACACCGGCCTGAGCGAGCAGTCTAAGGCACGCCTAGCAGCGAACGGTCCCAGAGAGGATTTCGCCGCTTTCGTGGAGTGGGTGCTGGAGAAAAATGGATCCCCATTTACCATCTGCACCGCCGAAGAGGATATCTCTCCAAGCCCCACCACTCCCCGAACCAGAGACCAGCCAGCCACCATCCTCGCCGCACGGAATTCTAGAGCCCACCGCTAGCCCCCAGAGCCCATAGCCAATCCAATCCCGACAGGGAGCAGAACTCGAGAGCGCTACTGACCAGGTGTTGTGAGCCGGCAACACAACCGTGCGTCGTGGGACAGTTAGTGGAGATCGAGTGCGTGGAGGAAAGCCCTTGCCAGCACACTCCTGCGGGACTGAGGGTGAGCTGCATTTTGGTTTTTGTGTGGAAGTATACAGAGGAATTAAAGTGGACCTTATAGACTGGTTTGGGGGAGGCTATTCCCTTATCCTCCTGTTTCGCAGCTGTTCCACCCAGCCCTGATCCTCCTCGTCTCCTCAGCTGGTTCCGTCCAGCCCTGACCCTCCTCTTTTTCCTCCCAACCATCCCTCTTCACGCCTCCTCCTAGACCTGTCAGCTCCTCTGCTATCCCCTTGTCTTCCGCTGGTTCCATCGCAGCCCTGATCCCCTCCGTTCTCCTTTCGTCCGCTGGTTCCACTCCAGCCCTGACCCGTCTGTTCTGTGTTCCCGGCCCCATCCTCCCTCTCTCATCCTCCTCCTAGACCAGCCAGTTCCTCGACCTCATCTCCGCTGGTGCCTGTCAGTCCCCGCCGCTCACCTTCAGTCCGCGCCATCTGGGCGTGATGGTTCACCGCAGGACCTCCAGTCTCCAGCTCCGCCATGGCGTGTGGATTCCCTGTCTCCCGCCTCCAGCCTCCGAGCCCTGGACTCTCTCTCCTCCGGTCCTTCGACCCAGCGTCCGCCTTGGCTCTTAGCTCCCTCCTCTTCTCGCCGTGGCCCGCGCATCCGCACCTGCTCCACTGGCTCCCTCATCCCTCCGGCTCCACCTTGGTCAGTCGTCGTCACATCCGCCGCCTCTGGACTCCATTCCTCTGGCTTCGGTCCGCGTCATCCATCCCATATCCGCTCTGCTCTGTCAGGCTCCTCCTTATCCCTCTGGTTCCCTCCGCCTCCATCCCAGTCCTCGGACTTCGGCTCTGCAGTGGTCTTCCAGGGCCTCTCCTCCCGCCTTGGTCGCTACTGAGCCTTCTGCTCCGCCTTGGCCCTCCGCAAATCCTCGGCTTCACCCTGGCTCTGCAGCTGCTCTGCTCCATCTTGGGCTCCTCACCCACCGGCGCTGTCTCCGTCTGTAGGCCCCCTGGTGTCGTCGGCTCCTCCTCACACCATGCTCCTCCCAAGCCGGTCGACTCCACCATGGATCTCCATCCGGCTGGTCTCTGGAACACCATCTGGCTCCTCCTGCTCCGGGCTCTCCCGGCTCCTCCCTCCATCCACTCTCCGACCTGGTTTCCTAGCTCCTTGCTCCATCTTCGCCTGCCCCCTTGCTGCCCCCATCGCCTCGCCTCCAGAACCCTCCACCCCTTCCCTCCGCTGGTATTCTCTGCGGTGCGAGGACCGCACCGTCCGGGAGGGGGGCGAACTGTTACGTTCAGTGACTTTCAGTTTCCTTATTGGGTCTTCCTGTCCTGTTTTGTTAATTTGCTTAATCACCACCTGTCTCCATTTTCCCTGGATTACCTCTGTGTGGCTTAAATACCCTGTCTGTTTAGTTCTTTCCTGGTCCGTAATTGATTGTAGTATGTGTAATCTAATGTGTTAATGTTGTAATATGTTGTAGTTTAGTTGGATGTGCCCGTTGTTCCTCCGCGATCATTAAAAGAAACATGACCGCTCGTGCCTGTTCCTTCCCCAAAACAGCCCTCAGAAAGTTTTCGGACTCCTCTAGCGCCATCCTGGGGCGTTGATGCTTCTCTGCTGCCTGTCTTCAGTCTCCAGGCTCCATCCAGGCCGTGTCCTTCCCTGTTTCTTCCGCCTGGTTCCACCTCCGAGCCCCTGACTCCTCCTCTGTGTTCCTCTGTTTCCCATCCTACCCTATCATCGGCTCCTAGACCAGCCTTGTTCTCTAGACTCCCTCCATCATCCTGCCTGGTGGCCCGGCACAGTCCCACACTGTCTTCCACTCATGTCCGCTCCCATCTCCAGCCTTCCTGTGTTTCCCCAGCGTACGGGTTCGTTTCGTCATCACAGTCTCTATGTCGTTCACGATATAGGAGAAACGCTATCAGCAGTCTTGTTTGGTGTCCGTTGAAAGGCCATCCGCCTGCGCGGGTATTTGCCGCTCTAACACGCGGTGATTGAGCGCATTCCTCTGGCTTCGCTGGTTACTCATTCAGGTATCCGCACCCTCGCCACCCTCCTGCGGCTGGAATGGAAGCTCTCTGGGTCACTCCGGTCCTGGGCTGATCATGTGAAGCGGATATATCTCTGGAGCGTGCCTCTCGCCTTTCACCCGCGCCATGGTTTAGTCTCCGTCCTCCCGAAGAGGGGAGTCCCCCAAGGAACACATCGCACCTGGTCGATCGGCCCGGAATCCCACCTGCTCCACTGGCCTCCCTCATCCGCCGGCTACACCCCTTGGTCAGTGGTCGTCTGCGCCATCCGCGCGCTTGCTGGACTGCCGGATTCCTTCTGGCGTCAGCCTCGCTCTGCAGCTCCTCTTCTCCATCGGCTCTGTCGGCTTCCTCACTTCCGGCTCTGGTCTCCGCCTTCCAGCCCCTCAGTACTTCGGCTCTATGCTAGTGGGCTTCCAGGGCCTCTTGCCTCCGCCATCGTCGCATGAGCCTCCCGCTCGTCGACTGGCCACTGTCCGGATCATCGGCATTCGGGCCTGGCTCTGCAGCTGCTCTGCTCCATCTGGGCTCCTCTGCTCCGGGCCGTCCTCCTGGCTCCGTCTGCGGCCCCTAGTCCACTCCGCCTGATCATCCTTTAACAGCTCACCAATGGATCTCCCGTCCGTCGACCATGTGGAATCTCCATCTGCCTGCCCCATGCCCGCCTACAGAACACATCTGGCTCCTCACTTGCTCCGGGCTCCTCCCGGTATCCTCCTTCTTTCGGTGCGTGACGCCCCGTTCCTAGGAGGGGGCTAACTCCCTCTAACGTTGCATTGACTTTCAGGTTTACCTCTTTCCTCACCATGCAAGCCTCCAGAAACCCACCTCCCTCCGATGGTATTCCTTACTTGCGGTGCAGACGCCACCTGTCCGGGAGGGGGCTGATTACTGTTACGTCTGCAGTGACTTTCCAGTCGTTTATTTCTTCCTGGTCCGTGATTACTGTCCTATGTTTGTATAATGATTAATCCCTACCTGTTCCATTTCCTGTAGTTACTTATGTTGCTTAAATACCATGTCGTTTGTCTTCTGGTCCCACCGTGATAATGTAAGTAACCCTTGTTAATCCGTAATGTTCGTAATGCCTAGTTTCACAACAGTTGGATGGTAACCTTGTATCCCTCCGCGATTCATTCAAACAGGGCAGAACGATAACGCTTTGATTCAATTCGCTCGCCTAGTGCGCCTTACATTTCACCCAACAAATTGTCACAACCAACGGTAACAGATATTTAAGTTTATACATTAAAAAGGGCAAAACGATAACGCTCGATTCAAAATTCACTTATTTTTTACTTTACCACAAGCGTCAGTATCATCCCCTCAACCCTCCATCGCATCACAAACTTTCTACGTTTTTTCGATTCCATAAAGATAATGTAATACATTGATTCATATTCCAAAGCTGTATTATTATTCATTATTTACAAATTCCCATTTATCTTTTATTACAGTATCATCCCCTAAACCTACATCGCAGGTAAACTTTCTAACATTTTTAGATTTCCTATAAAGATCAATGTTAATTAATTGATCGATTTTACAAAGCTGTCTGATTTATTTTTATTGAAAATTCCCATCACGCAATAAAATCTGCATGCGCTAACATTTTAATAAAACTTTTTGTTTTGAAGCGATCTGATTATGACACAAGACATCATCATAAAACCAAATTTGCATTTGTTTATATCAGTGTAATATCAATGTCAGTATACAAATTTGTGTTTCTGTTAATCATATAAACAAGCACGCACATAAACATTGCAGGGTGCTAAAAGAGACGTATCCCCATTTTAAAGAATAGAAACAGCATGTTACTGAGCCAATCAATTCTTTAATAACAAAAAAAAAAATTCGTTTTTCCACTAACTAACTCCATAAACGCAAAAAACAGCAACATGTACAATCGTCGTCAAAACATCTACAGTGACCACCATGATTATACATAAACATACTTTATAAAAAAATAAACATTTACTATAGTTTTCATTTGTCAATGAAAAATGATTTACATTCGTTTGGGGCAATGTCCGTTCATACCTACAAATGAAATGTTTACAAAATGTACATGCTGGGAAAGTGCTGGAGTAACAAGCTGGAACATGAAAATCATGCGTTTGAGCTCTTCTCACTGACAGATTTAAATGTTAGTCCGAGGTGATCGTGCTGACGCACACGACACACACAGCACACACACACACACCCCTGTTTTTTGTTTTCTCTGTTTTTGGACACTGACTTCCATAAGTGTGATTTTGTACAGTACAAAACTTTTACACCATGCCAGCCTTGTTTTATTAAAGAAAAACTAATCTCTAGTTTAAGGAAGCTGGACATTTATAAAATTATGTTACATGTAATAAAAAGGACACTCAATCTAAGAATTAAACATGGAATTAAACAAAGAAACCAGAAACACTTTCTACTAGTTTTAGTAAACAGTAACATATGAAAACACCTATTAGCATGATTCTACGTTTTCCAGAGTGCTTAGGTGATGAGCTTTACATAAATGGAATGTACCAAACAAGATTTCACACACTACACACACACACACACACACACACACACACACACCACACACACACCACACACACAACAAATACATAGTTTAAGGGTGACATCATGCTTGAAGTTGAAACAAAAACAAACGAGGTCCCATGCCTTGTCACCTTTTGAAACTGCAAGATCAGTCTGCTTCAGATCCTCACAGAGAGACGGGAGGGTTAGGGAAGTGAAACACCACACACACACACACACACACACACACACACACACAATGACATCATTCAGAAAGGTCAACAGTCCCAGGTCAGCACTGGGTTGAAAATGCTAAAAGCTGTGTTTTCAAACTTTATATCCCAAAGTCATATATTGCACATTTTATAACTTTTTTTTTGTAATCTAGCTTGAATAAAAGGTTACCAAATGTATCTTATTAAGATTACTTATTATTTCTACAAAGGTTCAAGCTAGTTTTATTATCAGTCTATATAAATATGCGGTCAATACATTGATGAAACAAGAACCATGCTACCAAATAAGTTTTACGCGTCTGTTTTTAAAATACAATCAAAACCAGAACACAGGTTATTTTTTTATTTTTTGGCAAACCTATATTTCAAGTAATTTTCCTCTTGAGGTGTTAAACATCAAAGAGGAAATAGCTCTTTTCTAAGTTCCAATACGGGGATCCAGATGCAGCTTCTTAACCGAACAAGAAAACAGTTTTCACATTCATTCAACATACCTTAGTTAATATTTTTGCATGAATAACATGGTTTCCTCTATGCTTTTTATTTTTAAAGGCTTTGTCTAATGCTTTAGATGTATCCGAATTTGGAGTTTTCAGCACATCCAGCATGAAATTAAACGAGTTGTATCAGTTGAGCTTGTTACAGCTTAGTTTATTACCATTTCTTAGGTTATTATTATTGTTTTTACTCGCCATAGATATAGAATAACCTCATCGGCCATTTTTTAGCTTTTTTCCCCCTTTTACCGACCCCCATGCACATTTGTACAAATTCAAGAGCACCATTTAAGAAAAGTGCCTTAATGCATACAGAATAAAGAAAACCTCCTCCTTGATCTATTACGACTGATCGTTTTTACTTAGTCAAATGATCAGGATACGGATGACACTTATTTTTGTTTGTTGGGCCGTATATGCGTTACTATGGAGTGTAAGGTGAGGCCATCTCTCCGAGAGCCGTCAGCATAAAGTGTTTGAACTAAATTATTTTCTTTTAAGGACAATTATCCATATCCATATCCATACGATGAACTTTCAACACTTAAAGTAGGCTTTCCAGTTGTACACTTACAACTGACACACATCTCACCATTGCGCTCAAAAGCTAGAAATTCAGTAAATGTTTGAGGTTGTTAAAGTTCCACACTCTCGAAAAAGGATACAGACACAAAAAACAAAATGTGCACACAAACCCCTATGTGACTCAATCACTAAGAAAATTATCATATTATACCGGAAACCACTGATCGTGACCATTCTTATAGTTTATTTTTTTTTCTACCGGTACTAGATTTAGACCTCTTGTCCAGTCGCATGACGACAATGTTCACATTTTACTCGTCGTACTTGTTTCTTTCAACATTTCCGCTTGACATTAAAGCGGTAGGGTCTATTGTGTACATCCCATCGGTCATAAAGTATTAACATACTATGTCATCTTGTTTAAACGTGATCGCGATTAAGAACCATAACATTACAAGGGACTATGTCATCTTTAACAAAATCGATATCAATAAACAAAAAAAAAAACACAATACCCTTGAAAAGGTTATGGACATAGTCTTTTATACAGGAACTATGTTTGCCCATCAGATATATGTATCAGTATACCGAAATCCACTCTTCTAGTATAACTATTGTGTAAGTTTTTAATGCAGGTCCTGTAAAAATAGCTTTTTTTTCTACTACGTATACATTTTTGTTTGGGTTGTCTTTGTACAGTCTTTAAACATGCGATGTGTGTTTACATGAATTAATGAACGACAGCGAGACACTAGGCCTCAACATGAAAATGAGTCCTCTGTTACAACTTTTACTCATAAAAGACACATTACCAGTCATGGATGCTTCTATTTTCTTTGTATGCTTCCTAAACAGTACTTCAATAAATAAACCACTGTTGATAAGTTAGTTATTTTTAAGCGAGAGGCGGGAATGATTTTAGTTTTAAGTAATTCCATTGTGTTTTTAAAGTCTGATCCAGGAAACTGAGGTGAGCAGTTTTTTTTGACATCTATTAATTCTCTTAATGTTTCACAACTGCAAAATGTTTGTTTAGCATACATATTAGTTTTAGGAGTCGGTTACATAGGTGTAAGGCATAAGCTTATATTTATTTTAAATAATTATGATAGAGTTACAGGTTTCGGTTAGTTGGGTTGCATGTTATGCGGTGAAAACTTCAAGCATCAGAGACGAGGTTTACTCAAACAGTCCATAGCGTTATCTTTTAATAAAATATTGTATTGCATGTTACTAAGACAAAATCTGCAACACTGTTCATAAATGTGTTGAAATGAATATAAACATACAAATCTTTATAATGACAATGAGAATAATATACCCTAACAACACATACACAAATGCTTGTTCTAACTCTTTCGCCCAAATTTGCAAAATTTCTTGACTTTATCAGTGTGTTTAACGGGCGCTAGGCCTCATCACGCCGTAGTGAACTGTAAACCACAAAGTTTTTCATTGCATTACATTAAGAAACAAGTACAATTTTATGTTTCCATGACTTTGCTCATTCTTTCTGTTTAAATTTGTTTACCGCAGTTTCACCATTCTTATCTTATTTTGCCAATTGTAAATCCTAGGCCTCACGGTTTTGTTTCCTAGTTTTTGCTGTCATGTGAACACGAGCTCTTTGTTCATACGTAGCATATTTCTTTGAATTTGCTTGATTTCATAAAATATTGCTTTAAACCATCTTTATTCGAGTCCTTTACGTTATTCCATCGTAATTTATATCAGATATAAGATACAAGTTCGTTTCTTAATAATTCTCTCTTCTCGTCTACTCCGTCCATAGTTCTATCCCCGTTATGACTATCCAGGACTTGTTGCTTCTATCATACTCATTTGTAACTCGCTTTGGACGTATGAAATATCAATAAAATTGAATTAGGAGAAAAAAATAATAACGAGTGAAGCGACTCAACCTTTTATTTACATGCATACATTGAAGTAATGCATAAAACAACAGGATAAAAATATAGTTGATGACTAGATATAAGTCATTTCATGACCCTAGGCACTTCTTTGTGAAGACAGTGTCACAATTCGGTGAAATAATATGTTCTTTAGCCATGAAACATTTGTCAATTGTGTGAGTAAAATTTACCCGCTACCGCTACCCGCGCTTTTAGGTATAACAGCGACCTCTGGCAGTTCTAGTGTTATAAACCACTATTGGATTAATTCGATTTTTCCCCATATTTATATCTATATCTATCTACATATCATATATTTTAACTTGAGAGGACATGAGAGGACTCTCTTTTCGTTATTTTCCAGCTTTAGCAAGTTAACAAATATTCGTTGTTTTCTTTCTAAACTCGCTAATAAAAATGTGGTGGACTGAGTCATTTCTGTCTGAATTGGACAGGCGATTTGAAGCGATGGCCTTGAGTGTGGCACGTGATTCAGTATTTTAGTTAAAGCACATACACAAGGCTTATTTCACCCTTGGCTAGTGACAGCTGAAGTGGATCTTGTGAAATGTGCGATCGCATCGTCGATTACTCTTTAGAAACTTAAAGATGACTGTGCATACCATGAGCGCTCAGACTGACCTGAGATTTGCCCCGCAAACATTTTTCAGCAGTTATTATAGGCCCGTGTGTCCCGCATTTCTGTCGACTGAACCAGCCATTGCCATTAATTATGAATTTATCAGTCTTTTGCATGCCAAAGTAACTTTCTTGCATATACATATTACGCCAAATAGAAGCAGAAAACCGTGCTATATTTCATCATGAGATCGGGTTAGCCCGCAACAATAATTTGTTGGCTATTTTACAAATGGGAATACAAATAATTCATGACATATTTAAAATTCAAGCTGCCATAAAATTTATAGTGGAAAGTACTTTAAAAGCATCTGGAATGCAATAAAGTGTTTTTAAAGCTGTTTTTAAAGCATTTGCTGAATGGATAATAATTTTTTTTAAATAGGATAAAATAATTTCACATATCAGACACAAAATTGTGTTGCAGCAAAGTCCTTTAAATTTTAAGGTATTCAGAAATTCAGAGCAACATAAAAATCAAAACGAAAAAAATATATATATTTATATAATTTTCTATACAATTACAGGACAAAGTTTTACATGTGCCATATGTATGTTTTTTTTTTTTTTTTTTTTTATTGTACATAATTATAAAATAAGATGCAAATTATAATCGGGCCTGTTTTAGGCTTTTCCTTATTTTTAGATTTTAGACATCCATCAATTATGGTTATGAAAAAAATGACTCGCCATCTCATTGGATGTGCCTTTAGAGAGAAAAAGCAGAAAGCGTTTGTTTTCTTTATTTTATAAAAGCACAACATTTTGTTGATATTGTGAGTGCAAACAAATAAAACTAGACCCTTTATAGTTTAAAATGATGTATTACTCTTACCTTAATGAGCAAAAAGGACTGCTTATTTTAAGTTGTTTCCACTGCTAGAAAAAAATACTATTGAGCGTGCTGGCGCCTCCATGTCCTCTGCGCCTTCCACTCTCCACACCAAACGACTGGATAGCGTCTAACAGCGCACATTATCTAGATTAAACATTTAAACTAACATTGTAATATGCTTGAACTGTTATAAATATAGATTTATATATAAGATGTGATGATTTGGAAGGCTAAATTTGATTAAACATATAGGCTATGATCAATTCACTGTCTGCCCGCTGGCCGCTTACAATTTAAGGAACAAAAATGCTCCAAAACGTTTATTCTAAATTACATTTATAAAAAAACTAATGAATATATTCACTTTTCCATTACATACAAAACTGAACTACTTTCATAGCTGAAAGAGTAGTATCAGCTGTTTTGGGGAAAATGGGGAAAAAGACTGCAGTCTTGTACGTGTTGTTCTTATGTAATGCAATTAATTAAAACTGCATTAAACTTACACAATAGTTAAGAATTTCGCGTAGAGTGGATTTCGGTAATACTGATACATAGTTCTGATGGGAATACATAGTTCTTGTATAAAAGACTATGTACATAACCTTTTCAAGGGTATGTAGTGTAATGTTATGGTTCTTAATCGCGATCACGTTACAACAAGATGACATAGTCCCTCTAACAAATCTGTCAAAAGTGTACAAACAGAAAAATGTAGCGGCTCTCTGAGAGATGGCCTCACCTACACTCAATAGTAATGACATATATGGCCCAACAACAAAATAAGTGTCATCCGTAATCCTGATCATTTGACTAAGTAAAACGTCAGTCGTAATAGATCAAGGAGGAGGTTTTCTTTATTCTGTATGCATTAAGGCCGACTTTTCTTAAATGGTGCTCTTGAATTTTTTACAAATGTGCATGGGGTCGTAATAAAAGGTGGAAAAAAGCATGGATGATGAGGTTTATCTATATCGAATGCGAGTAAAAACAATAATAATAAACCTAAGAAATGGTATAAAAACAGCCTGTAACAAGCTCAACTGATGACAACTCTTAATTTCATGCTGGATGCTGAAAACGCCACATTCGGATAAATCTAAAGCATTAGACAAGCCTTTTAAAAAAATAAAAAGCATGAAAACCATGATACTCATGCAAAAAGTATTAAATAAGATATGTTGAAATGAATGTGAAAATGTTTTCTTTGTTCAGTTAAGAAGCGCATCTGGATCCCCGTATTGGAACTTAGAAAAGAGCTATTCCGCTTTGATGTTTAACCACCTCAAGAGGAAAATTACTTGAAACATAGGTTTCAAACATAGGCCCCAAAAGAAAAAAATAACCTGTGTTCTGGTGTAGTTTGTATTTTAAAACCAGTGTGTAAAACTTATTTGGTAGCATGGTTCTTGTTTCTTTTGACATCATGTATTGACCGCATATTTATTAGACTGATAAAACTAGCTATGAACCGTTTGTAGAAATAATAAAGTAAATCTTATGAGATACATTTGGTAACCTTTTATTCCCAGCTAATTAAAAAAAAGTAAAAAAAATGTGCAATATATAACTTAGGGATAAAAGTTTGAAAACCAGCTTTTAGCATTTTCAACCCAGTGGCTGACCTGGACGCTTGGACGTTGACGTTTCTGAATGATGTCTTGTTTTGTGTGTGTGTGTGTGTGTGTGTGTGTGTGGTGTTTCACTTCCCTAACCCTCCCGTCCCTCTCTGTGAGGATCTGAAGCAGACTGATCTGCAGTTTCAAAAATGGACAAGGCATGGGACTGGTTAGTTTTTGTTTTCACCTTCAAGCATGATTCACCTTAAACTATTTATTTTTGTGTGTGTGGTGTGTGTGTGTGTGTGTGGTGTGTGTGTGTGTGTGTGGTGTGTGTGTGTGAATCTTGTGTTGACATCTTGTGTAAGATCATCATTATGCTAAAGATCATACTTGTAAGCCACTCTGGAAAAAAGTAAGAATATGTAATATGTTTTTCGTCATATGTATTGCTGTTTCCTAAAAAACTATAGAAATTGTTTCTTCTGTTTCTTTGTTTAAGTTCCATGTTAATTCTTAGATTGAGTGTTATATTAGTAGAACTGGGTATTTTATAAATTGCCATCTTCTTTAAAATATCTTCTTTATAAATTATCCTTTTATAAAACAAGCTGGCATGGTATAAAGTTTGTACTGTGCCCAATCATCACTTATGGAGTGGTCCACAGAAAAACAAAAAACAAGGTGTGTGTGTGTGTGTGTGTGATGTGTGTGCGTCAGCACGATCACCTCGGACTAACATTTCACTTTGTGTCAGTGAGAAGAGCTCAAAGCAGATTTCATTTTCCAGCTTGTACTCCAGCACTTTCCAGCATGTACATTTTGTAAACATTTCATTTGTAGGTATGAACGACATTGCCCCAAAATAATGTAAATCATTTTTATTGACAAATGAAACTATAGTAAATGTTTATTTTTATAAAGTATGTTAATGTATAAATCATGGTGCACTGTAGCTGTTTGACACCGATTGTACATGTTGCTGTTTTTGCGTTTATGAGTAGTTAGTGGAAAAACTAATTTTTTTTTTTTGTTTAAAAGGAATGATTTGCTTCAGTAACTGCTGGTCATATTCTTTAAAATGGGGATACGTCTCTTTTAGATGCCTGCAATGTTTATGTGCGGCTTGTTTATATGATTTAACAGAACACATTGTGTATACTGACATTGATATTCCTGATATAACAATGCAATGTTGTTTATGATGACATTTCTTGTAGTCATAATTCAGATCGCTTCAAAACACAAGTTGTATTAAACCTGTCTCGCGCATCTGCCGGAATTTGATTGCGTGATTGGGGTGTTTACAACAAAATAACTCATACAGCGTTTTAAACTGATCACTTCTATATTACATGATCTGTATGGACATACAAAACAATTATCAATGTACTGCGAGGTAGTTTAGTGGATGATACTGTTAATAAAATAAATTCTATATTGTAATATGATATGTAAGTTTCCATATATGTCGACACTTTACTTGTCTGTGAACGGTGTTGTGACAGGTCCAGTGGCCTAAAAAATAAGGCCATCAGCCTATGGAGCTGGGATGGGGGTATATGTACATATATATATATATATATATATATATATATATATATATATATATATATACATATATACATATATATACATATATATATATGTATATATATACATATACATATACATATATCTATATATATATATATATATACACATATATATATATATATATATATATACCATACAGGTCAAAAGTTTGGAAACATTACTATTTTTAATGTTTTTGAAAGAAGTCTCTTCTGCTCATCAAGCCTGCTTTTATTTGATCAAAATACAGAAAAAACAGTCATATTGTGAGAATATTATTACAACTTAAAAATAATATTTTTCTATTTGAATATACCTTAAAAAACAAATATTCCCTGTGATGCAAAGCTGATTTTCAAAGCATCATTACTCCAGCCTTCAGTGTCACATGTAACATCAAGTCTATCACATGATCATTTAGAAATTTAGAAATATGAGTGTTGGAAACAGTTCTGTTGTCTAATATATTTGATGAATAAAAGGTTAAAAAGAACTGCATTTATTCAAAATAAAAAATAAAAATTCTAATAATATATATTCTAATAATATATTTTTCTTTTACTATCACTTTTTATCAGATTTAACACATCCTTGCTGAATAAAAGTATTGATTTTATTAAAAAAAAAAAAAAGAAAGAAAGAAAAAAAAATACTGACCCCAAATTACTGACCAGTAGTGTATATTGTTATTACAAAATATTTATATTTTAAAAAGCATAGCTTCTTTTTTTTTTTTTTTTTTTTTTTTGTTTTTTTTTCATCAGCATCCTAAAAAAAAGTATCACATGTTCTGAAAAAATATTACAGCAGAACTGTTTCCAACTTTGATAATGAATCATCATATTAGAATGATAAAGGATCATGTGATAATGATCCTAAAAATCCAGCTTTGCATCACAGAAATAAATGATAATTTAAAGTATAATAAATTTAAAAACAATTATTTTAAATTGTAATAATATATCACAATATCAGATTTTTTTTCTGTATTTTTGATCAAATAAATGCAGGCTTGATGAGCAGAAGAAACTTCTTTCAAAAACATTAAAATAGTAATGTTTCCAAACTTTTTGACTGACCTGTACTGTATGTGTGTGTGTATATATATATATATATATATATATATATATATATATATATATATAGGTATATGTATATATGTATATATATATATATTCACGATTCTGGCAAAATATACAAAGTTTTTATTTTTTAGTGATGACTAAGACTACTGTAACTGTTTTGTTTTATATTGTGTGTGAGATCTGATAATTCATATATTTTCATTTCATTTAAAAGACGAGAATAAGACTTGGGATGTGCAAAAAATAAAGAGAGAGAGAGAGAGAGAGAGAGGGATAGAGAGAGAGAGAAGTTTTCCAAAAGTAAACGTACTCAGTGCATGGCTAAAACCGGGGATCCTCTCTCCAGCTCAGCTGTTCTGGATCCCCCCCTCACTGCTTCTCATTTCACAGAGGAGAAACTCTCTGCACTCTGAGATTCACCTTAAACCATCCAACCGGCATTGTGTAAGAGGGCGTTGGACCCTCATGAAACATAGTGCTATGGTCAGGGATGTAGCAGGGATTGAGTTTCTAATGTCGTGGACAGCATTGGTGTCGCTGGACAGATGCAGCTGCAGCTGTGCCAGAGTTTTTCATCTAAATCTAAACGCGATTTAAATGGTGGGGGCCACCGTCATGCCATCAGTGTGGTTGCTCCGTTTTCACACTCACTGGCACCCCTGTGAGAAGTTCTGTGCTTTTCTAATTCAGCTAAAACTATTTGCTATAATCTCATTTGAGGTTCTCTGAAAATGTAAGACAATTTTTTTATTAAGCTCTAAGTTTATTCATTAAGCTAAAATTTTTATACTTTATTTTCATTATAATGATTTAAATACAAACATGTGTGTGTGTGTGTGTGTGTGTGTGTGTGTGTGTGTGTGTGTGTGTGTGTGTGTGTGTGTGTGTGTGTGTGTGTGCCTGCGTGGTTGAGGAGAGAGAGAGAGAGAGAGAGAGAGAAAGTTTTCTGAAAGTAAACGTAAAAAACTCAGGTCTCTGCTCTCATTTCACTCTCTGCAATCGAATTCAGCTTAAAAGTATCAACCAGCATTGTGTAAGACCGCAATATCCATACCAACCCTGAAAAATTGTTTCACTAAACTCATAGTTTCTTACTTTTATTGTTTTATTTATTTTTATTCATCAAGCTAAACGTTTTATTTCTTTATTTTTTCAATTCAGTATACATCGTTATGTATTTTATGTAACCCTATTTTTTATATTGCTGAAAATCAGAAAACAACAATTACAATGTGTGTGTGTGTGTGTGTGTGTGTGTGTGTGTGTGTGTGTGTGTGTGTATCATCAAGTGTGTGTGTGTGTGTGTGTGTGTGTGTGTGAGAGTGTCATTTTATGGCAATATTTTCCTCTTTTATATTACTCATTTATTGACTCCTTTAGTGTTGTAATTTTATTTTAATCATCAAAAATGCATTGACAACACTGTCAATGTCCAAAAGAATAATTAAACATGAATTTTCATCTCTTAAAATTTATATTCTTTTACCTATTTTCAAATTGTCCTTAAACCAATATCTCTTTTCTCACAGCCGTGTAGGATGACCAAAACCTCCTACTCCTACCCGTGTCACCGGCTAAGAGCATATGTACCCTTCCAGTCCGATTTCTAAACAGTTGTCGCGTTGCATACCGGAGGTCCGGCATCTGCATTATTCATGGATGTCGTAAATATTGGAGTCACTTCACGGCTGATGACACTATAAACCCTGATTTATTACATACAGATGCTCATATCACATGTCATAAACAACAGCTGCTTCCGTTACAAGGTCAAAAGGTCAAGGACGAGTGGGGGAGGGTCAAGGTCATGTAGGGGGAGGGGTCCAAAGGTCAAAGCCATCAATCAAAAAGTGACGTTTCAGTGCATTATACTTACTACTGAGGCAGACAGACTGTAAATACTATGCATATTGATTTATATAGTTCTTGACACTGTTGTTTTGACAAAGCCCCAGGAAACATAGGAAGGCAGTGTACAATTTTTAGTGCAGAAATGTACACTTTTTTGGATGGATCTCTTATGCTTGTTTCTGCCTCAAAGGTAATAAAAAGCTCAATGGGGACATTATTTCTTGTAATTGTGACTTAATATCTCACAGTGTAACTTTATATCTAACAGTTTATCTCTTGTTTCTCACAATGTGACTTTGTCTCATAATTGTGACTTCATATCTGAAAGTGACATGACATTCAGCCAAGTATGGTGACCCTCAG
>NW_024879166.1:646673-647093 GCF_018340385.1 Cyprinus carpio | reverse complement strand
CATCAGGAAGGGCAGAGTCACAAGTAAGTTTGGCCTCCAAGTTCAAGGCCAGGTCATTCCATCTATTGAGGACAGCCCTATAAAGTACTTGGGGAAGTGGTTCAATGCATCACTGAAAGATGGTGCCAATGTTGCAGACGCTGTGAAGCAAACAGAACTGTGGTTGAAGAAGATCGATAGGTCCGGACTCCCAGGAAAATTTAAATCTTGGCTGTACCAGCATGGCCTTCTACCCAGGCTTATTTGGCTCCTTACAGTCTATGAGTTCCCTCTAACAATTGTGGAAGGTGGTTGGGGATTCCCCCAAGCTTCTCTTCAGTGGGCCTCTACATTCGATCAGGGCAGCTGCAGCTGCCTCTGTCATCTGTTGTTGAGGAGTTCAAGGTGGCAAAATGCAGAGTTGCAATGAGTCTGAGTGAG
>NW_024879166.1:640157-646199 GCF_018340385.1 Cyprinus carpio | reverse complement strand
GACCTCAGCAAAGCACAGCTGGGAAGAGGGAGAGCTGGTATGTCTGGCAGATAACACAGGATGGAGCTCCCATATGCCTCGTTCCACAGACGCGTTGTGTCGCGTCGCAGTGCTGATTTCTCCAGTGAGCGCTGCTCTCTCCTGAAGATGAGCTGGACTGAGTGTCCTGTGTCAGGCAAGATTCCATGAGTCTAGTGCTGCAGCTGTAGTCTTTTACAACGGCAATACTGAAGAGCTCTAGTGGCAAATGCATGGCTGACTGTCAACGGCTGTGTTTGTCTGGCAACATCATAAGCTCTCAACAAACCCATTTGGTGTCTGACACCTCTTCACTAACAGATGAAGATGCATTTGTTTGTACCGTGTTTTTCAGAAGCTCGATCAGTAGCAGAAATCTAGTCAAATAAGCTCTTGGGGTGTTGAACATGTCCTCTGGAGACAACAGCAGGAACTCCTAAATTCTGCAAGAGATCCACAATCACTCCACCACTCCATGCAATGAGAATTATTCAGTGTCCACACTCCCGTGTCTCTTGTTTCTTATTGGTACATGATCTGGAGGCTGAAACAGACCGTTTCCACTTCTGCTTAGTCCAGACAAGACCCAGGTAAAAAGGAAATGTATTTAAATTGTGCTTTTTTGGATGTACTTATATTTAAATCATACCATATTAAATGCATATTAAATGTATTATTTTGAAACAATAAGTATATTAAGCATATTTCAAGATGTGCTTAAGATCAACTTTAGGCTATTTGCAATGTAATGTTACATATTTAATTGTATAATCAATATTAAATTGTGAAAGCACGTTCAATTACCTTTAGTCAATTAATTGTTATAAAATACTTTAGTTTACCATTTCTCAATTAAAAAAATACCCACATCCAAAGATAAGGTGAGAGCTTCCTGTTGCAAAAACATAAACTAAAAGTTTTTTTTTTGTCCGGAAATAGATATATATATATATATATATATATATAGTATATATATAGATATATATAATATTATATATATAGATAGATGTTGGGTAACGATTACATTAATAACTTCCATTTCATAAATCATCACACACATTATATAAAGTATTATGTATCATTAGTTATTAATATATATACTGGTGAGAGTTGACTTTTAATGCCAGAAGTCCAGAAGGGCTGGTCATCAGGAAGGTGCAGAGTCAACACGTAAAGTTTTGGGCTGCGCAAGTTCAGGCCAGGTCTTCATCTATTGAGGACAGCCCTATAAAGTACTTGGGGAAGTGGTTCAAATTGCAACTCCTGGCAAAAGGGTGGCCAATGTTGCAGAACACAGCTGTGAAGCAAACAGAACGGTGGTTGAAGAAGATCGATAGGTCCGGCCTCCCAGGAAAATTAATCTTGGCTGTACCGCATGGCCTTCTACGCCCAGGCTTATTTGTGCGCCTTACAGTTCCCCCCATCTAACATCCTTATTAAATAAAATATGGGAGTTTCCCCTCTACAATTAGTGGAAGGTGGGCATCCTCTGGGGATTCCCAGCTTCACACAAGTACTTTCTCTTACAGTTGGCCTTCAAAGTACATTCGATCAGGGCAGCTGCATGCGCCTCTGTTCATCTGTTGTTGCGGAGTTCAAGTGGCAAAATGCAAGTTTGCAACTGGTCCTGAGTGAGTCCTAAAGATGCCTGGTAAGCCAGCAGGCATCACAAACAAGATCAGGCCGTAAAATGGGGCACCCATGCAGACCCATTGAACATGCAGAAAGCTTCACTAACGTTGTGCGACATCATTGGCACCACCTTCACAGTATTAGCGACATCAAAGCCTGGGGTCTACACATTTCCAACAGTTGAGGAATGCTAGTAACTACAAGCAGGCAAGGTATGTTTCAGCAGAATCTGATCTCCAAGAGAGCCAGAGGCTTATGTCCAAGCAGTGAACAGCATCCCAGGGAGGCATGGACAAAATGGATTGCCCAAGCATAAGATCATGCGGCAATAAGTTTATGGAGACTGGAACCCTACCGTATTTCCTTCCTTTTGCGCTTTGTGTATGACACCCTTCCTTCACCCTCTCATCTGCACACTTGGGGGTTGAGGGACGACCCATATTGTAAGCTCTGTGGCCAAAAGGGAACACATTGTCAGGGTGTAAAAAATCTTTAACCCAAGGTCGATATAGGTGTCGCCATGACAAGGTGCTTTTATCACTTGCCGATACACTGGAGCAGGAGAGGTGCAAGAAATGGCCAGGCGGCACAGGCTAGGAAACCATCACATTCATCAAGGAGGGAGACAGGCCCGTCGCAACTAGGGCAGTAGCAAAATCAAACTTGCTGCAGGCCACGGGCTCTTGGGAGATGAGAGTCGATGTTGGAAGGAAGCTGCAGTTCCCGGATTTGGTGAACACAGCTCTTCGCCCCGATATCGTTTTGTGGTCAGCCAAAGATCATAAAATCATTTTAATTGAGCTGACTGTGCTGTGGGAGGAGGGTTGTGAAGAGGCTCATGAGAGGAAGGCATCGAAGTATCGGCCTTTAATTCAGGAGTGCAAAGCAAAAGGATGGCAGGCATGGCTGTTTACGGTGGAAATAGGGTGTAGAGGCTTCCCTGCCAAATCAGTATGGAGGCTGATGTCAGCTTTAGGCATGGACGAAAAGAGCAAGAAACATGCTGCTCATAGGATGGCAGGGGAGGCTGAGCGAGCCTCATGCTGGATATGGGTCAAAAGAGAGGAAGAAAGCTGGAAGCCATAAGCAGATGGGCAGTGACTTGGCCACCACTGCCGACCCACCAACCGGAGAGTGTTGTGGTAAGGGTTGAAACACTCAAGGAAGGTTGGGAACCACCTGATGACATTTGCGTATGGCTGAAAGCTGTGGTTACATAAAGGAGTAACCAAAGAAAGCGCCTTATAGGTGTATTTTACATTGTATGAGCTAATATATAATAATGTAAAACTAATATATAAGTAATATACACCGCTCAAAAAAATTAAAGGAACACTTTGACTCAAAATGGTACTCAGTAGTTTGTATGCCCCCACGTGCTTGTATGCATCCATACGACAACCAGTAGTGTAGCCAGAAAAGAGAACTCTGGGTGTGCATATGAAAATCTGGGTGTGCCACATTTTATTGTCAAGATTACTGTTGCAAAATTATTAACCCTAACCAAAACCATGCCCCCACATAACCATAAAACTATATAAAATAATATAGCTGCAAGCCGCAATCACGGGATAGCCAAGCTCTGCAAGGCACAGCAAGCAGACCAAATATGGCGCCATCAAGTACAGTCAGCGCAGCAAAAGCATTTAAGCCCCAAGAGCAGTGCAGAGCCTGAAGAACAAAACATCAGAAATCGGGGACAGTACTTTTATGGCGGCTCGCGCCCGAAGATCATTTGTGAGCGAAAAAAAACAAAGCGGAATCACTGTACTTTTTCAAAATAGGCTACTACTGTAATGGGCATAGTCTTAATGTATGATATTGTTTGTGATCAGCATGATGAGAGCAATCAGGTGCAATCAGGTGTACTATGTCTCATTGTCTCATTAAAATGTAAATTACATTTTAACATTTTGAGCATTATGACACCATATATTGAATTTTAATTTCTGTGCCCCTGAGAGTATGATTTAGAATGTTTCAAACTGCTTTCGCGCGTTGGCTGGCGCTGAGCCAGAGACGGACGCGCTCAGCGCTTGTCATATATCAACAGAGGTTGAAAGAGTACAAAAATATTCTACACAAGTAAAAGTACCATTACATTAATAAAATTTTACTTAAGTACAAGTAAAAGTACCAGTCTAAAAATCTACTCAAGTAAAAGTAAAAAGTAGCATGTTTAAAAATTACTTAGTTACATTTTAACAGTGGGAGGGAAGCAAAAATGGGCCAGGCCAAGGGTGTCAAACTCAGTTTCTGGAGGGCCACAGTCCTGCACAGTTTAGATATAACCCTAATTAAACACACCTGATCCAGCTAATCTAATCATTTAGGCTTATTTGAAAACTACATGATATGTATGCTGGAGCAGGGTTATAACTAAACTCTGCAGGGCTACGGCCCTCCAGGAACTGAGTTTGACACCCCTGGGATAGGCCTATTAATCTCAAACTAGTTGTTTTTAATTAAATGAATCAGTTATTTAGAATAATAAGACATTTGGAGGCTGTTGCCAGGCAAATCAGTATCCGGCAAACTCTATCTTTCAATGCAGAGGAAATGCAGAAGCTTCATCGGTGGCATTTAGATGTGTTACACACTGTTTAGTGCAGGACAAGGAATGCATTTAACCTGCTGCAGTTACAAATGCATGAATAATGTTTTTGATATACAAGACATAAAATGTTGAATACTCATTTTAGAAATTATAAGAAATTCATTATTTTAAAAATCAAAAGATACTTTAAATGCTTGAAATTAAAATGGCCAGTATGTGCCAGGAAGTCACTATTAGCCAGTAGAGTCATTGTGATTAGACAGAGTCAATTTAGCGGTTGATTCATTTCCAGGAACAGAGAACACAGTCATGTCATCAGAAGTGCAAAACTGTGCTGGTGGCTGTGTTTGGGAATTATTTGTAGAGGAAATGGGGAGGCAAAACAGGCAATATGGTGTCATGAAGTCTCTTAATTAACTTGTTTACTGACCTGTTGTAAAAAATATATAATAATAATAATAATAATAATTATATATATATATATATATATATATATATATATATATATATATATATATATATATATATAAATGTAATCATTATGATTTTTGGAGGAAAAAGCTGACATTCTTTGTGTGATTTTTGATTTACTATATGAAATGAGTATAAAATATATACATTTTTGCTGCCCCTATATCTTCAATTTTTTTGTGATCATTCTAAAATGCATTTTGCAAGTCCTGAATCACACAGGGAAAGAAGCATACTATATAAATCGCGGCGCACCGTCATTAAAACAACAATTACGATATTATAAGCGGTCATAGACGATATGTCTCGCACCTCCGCTACCACTGTCTTTTGGCTATTTTGTGCAAAACCTCTTGTAAAATATCAAAGCTTAATTTGCAACCACCAATGCAGCGATGCAGTTATTTGGCTACCTCTACATGCTTGCGAAAGATTGATGTGTGTGAAAGTTTTTATAAGCTGCTAGTTTGGTCTCCCAAGCAAGCACAGTTTACACTGCATAATAAAACATAAATATGGCCAGGGTTCACTTCATTTCCTTAGAGTTCAACTGGGAATATGACGGGGGTTTAGTTTTCCAGCGGTGTCTGCACCATTAACGCCTGTTTTGCCCGTCTGCATCTTTCTTGTGATTTTAGCATAGTTGCCCTTCTGCCTATTATTTACTGCAGTAGTTTCCAGGGAAGCGATTTATTTTATTATTATTTTTTTTTGCCAGTAATTAATATGTTTTAAAATGTGTGAAGTACAATACTTCACACAAAATATCCTTAAGTAAAATTACAGATTTTAAAAAGTACTTTAAAAAGTAGAAGGTACACAAAAAATACTCAATTACAATGCTTGTGAGTAAATGTAATTAGTTACTTTCCACCTCTGTATATCAACATTACCATAACTAATATGCAGTGTTTTCAACCACATAATGTTTTATTTTAGGTTTCATACATTTAAATATACATAATCACTAGTAAAACAATACATTGGTAGTTTGTAAAATACACACTTATGTCTATGGAAGCAGTAAAAACGATCTATATATTCAAATGTAATTTGCCTATGTGTTTATTCATATATCAGGACACACATAGTGGCAGAACAATAAAGTTTACCTGCATTCTCACAGTTCAACAGCCACTTACTTTCATGTATTTTGTAAACTCTGGGGAATTTAAGTGCTGTACCAGAGACAGTTTGCTGTATCGCTAAACCGCTGACAGGACTCTGAACTGCAGCCATCTCGCTAGACGATAATTACAAAGGCTTTAAACGGCTAATCGAATATCAAATAGTTGACATGGTACGCACAATGTTTGCGTAATACTTTTTAATAAAAATGAAAAACTAAATAATACGAATAGCGA
>NW_024879166.1:639209-639274 GCF_018340385.1 Cyprinus carpio | reverse complement strand
GTAGACGCTTCAAAGGGACCCGCTAGATCTGCACAAGAGCATAAAGGTAAGTGTAACAGGACTTT
>NW_024879166.1:634188-638643 GCF_018340385.1 Cyprinus carpio | reverse complement strand
TCTGACATGGTAAGCGTGTCAATGTTTGTGAATATTTTTTAATAAAAAATGAAAAACAAAATAATACGAATAGCGATACATCTGTTAGTTATTGTGGCCGCGGTGTGTCACGTGACAACCATGACGCGTCGCCTTGGAAACAAGGGGTCAGTTAAAATATTTGTAACTTATGCGTGAAAGGGTTGATTTTAAAAAAAATATTTTTTCTAAGTAAACAACAATAGCCCAAGTTTAGTAAACATTTTTTATTGAGACAATAAAAAATAATTCTGCATCTATTTTTAGGAACCACACCTTCCACCACAAAAGACTGCTTTGTAAATAATCTTCCTGGTTTGTCTCAATTTCCTGACAATGTCAGGGCACACTCCTAATGAGACGAAGGATGGTGTCCTGGGGTATTCCCTCCCAGATCTGGACCAGGGCATCACTGAGCTCCTGGACAGTCTGAGGTGCAACCTGGTGACATCAGATGGACCAAAACATAATGTCCCAGAGGTGTTCTATTGGATTTAGGTGAGGTGAGCTCAATGGTATCAAGTCCTTCATCCTCCTGGAACTGACTGCATAACCTCGCCACATGAGGCCGGGCATTGTCGTGCACCAGGAGGAACAAGGACCCAATGCACCAGCGTAGGGTCTAACAACCGTCCAAGAGATTCCCATCCTACGATAACCTAATGGCAGTAAGTCGTGCCATTGTCTAGCCTGTAGAGGGTCCTCTGTGTTCCCTCCATGGATATGCCCTTCCCAACCATCACTGACCCCCACCAAACGGTCAGCGGACAATGTTACGGCAGCATAACATTCCTCCCAACCACTTTTTTTCCAGACCCCATTAATCTGTCACAACACGTCTGTCACAATGCTCAGGAGAACCTGCTCTCACTGGAAAAGCACCAGAGCGCCAGAGTCGGACACTGCCAATTCTGGGGTGTTTAATGGCAAATGCCAATCAAGCTACACAGTGCCAGGCAGTGAGCACAGAGGCCTGGGGATGTGTCAGCAGGCCCTCCAGGCAGCCCTCTCATGAAGTCTGTTTCTACGTTGTTTTCTCAGGCATTCACACCAGTGGCCTGCTGGAGTGTTTGCGGGAGCTCTGGCAGTGCTCATACTGTTCCTCCTTGCACACAAAGGAACAGAAACAGGTCCCTGATGATGGTTGGGGGCCTTCTACCCTGTCCAGCTCTCCTTGAGTAACTGCCTGTCTCCTGGAATCTCTACGTACTCTTGAGACAGTGCTGGGAGACACAGCAAACCTTCTGGCAATGGCACATTGATCGCCATCCTGGAGGAGTTGGACTGCCTGTGCAAACTTTGTAGAGGTCCAGGTATAAGCATGCTACCAGTAGTGACACTGACCCTAGCCAGACGCAAAACTAGTGAAAAACAATCAGAAAAGATGAGTAGGAAAAAATATGTCATTGGCCTCCACCTGTAAAACCATTCTTGTTTTTGGGGTTTTTCTAAATGGTTGGCCCCTCTAGTGCACCTTTTGTTAATTTGAGTAACACCAAAGCAAGCTGCAATGAATTAACAACCCCCGCTGCTACGTAACTGACCAGATCAATATCCCAGAAGTTTAAATTACTCAATGCTGATATTCCTGATTAAAAAGTGTTCCTTATAATTTTTTTGAAGGGGGGAGCAGTGTATATGCAAAAAAGCTAGAAATATAAAGATAACGTCTTGTTAATGTTTTACTAATATACACTTACTTAGAGCATTACCTAACAATTGATTAAAAAAAAACAATAAACAAGAATTAACCGATCATTATTTCATGTAAATAAAAATGCTTACAATTCATTAAACTTTTTAATCCATGTGATCATGGACTTCTTGAAAATCTACAAATGTTTTTGAACAGATGTTATACAGTGATTGAAAGCTTTTGTTAATGCACAGCAGTTCTGCTGCTATTGGGTGTGGTACAGGTAGGTTAAAGGACAGGTTTGGTAGTATGGGTAGGTTTAAGAGGTTGTTTAGGTCAGAAGTGGGTCATGGGTCAGTTTGATTATTTTTTTTTTTTTTGTCTGTAGGGAACGTTGTTAATCTGTATATATTACATTGTTTTGATGAATGAACAAGCATTTTCTTAAAAAGTAGATGTTTTCTCTTGTTGATGTATGATAGAAAATAAATATGATTGTCTGTGAAAGGAAATTATTAAATTAGTTTTTAAATTATTATTTATTTCACATGGGATTGAATCAGATTTGGTTAGATGGTCATTTTACACCCAGATGGTGCATCTTACCCACTGACTTGACTCCGTTCAACTTACCCCAAACCCGGGGCAAACTGACCCATGGGAACACTTTTTTATAAGAAGCCATATTTTTAGAACCCTTTGTCATAGATACATTCTGATCATTCAAAATTATAGGAATACTTTCACTTGAATATTTTGCAGCATAAATCTATATTATATACTAATAAACAACTAATTTGGAACATTTATACTATATTTGTAACTATTTATATAACTTTTTTTTTTTTTATCTGCTCAGCGTTGTGTGTGATTGTGTTTATGAGCAGCTGCAGTATCTCTCAGCTGTATCAGTGCAGTCACTGTGACTCTGACTGACGGAGGTTTTTGTACGACTCTTTATCACTGTGTGAACACAGCTTTACTGTTGATCCAGTGGTAACTCAGACAGTAATAATCTCCTGAATCTTCAGTCTGGACTCCACTGATGGTCAGAGAGAAATCAGTTCCATAATCGACTCCATTTCCACTGAATCTAGATGGAGTTCCAGTATAAAGGGTTTTGATGCTGCGAACTAAAAGTTTAGGAGCTTCTCCAGGTTTCTGTAAGTACCAGAAGACACAAGACTTACAGTCTCCATCTGACTGGCGTCCAATGGAGCTGCTGGTTTTACAGGTCAGAGTGACTGTTTGTCCATTCTGAACATGTTTCTCTGTTGGAGTCTGAATTACAGTCACCTGTCCTGCACAACCTGAAGAACAATAAAAAGACATTAAACAGTTTTTCAGTAATATTGAAATATTAATTGCAAAAAATCTATGCATTAAAGAACTTGGTCTTACCTTCAAAATACATTCCTAAAATCAAGAAGAAGATGAATGTCACGGGAAGCCAGCCAGTGTGTGTTATTATGATAAACAGTAAAGCAACCTGGCTACACTATAAACACTCTCAGGAGCACTGAGGCGAGCTGGATAAATGCAAAGTGGCTCGTATATTTAAATCATCTACCTGAAAACTGTAGATCTCCCACAAACACATTTCAAAAAAACAAATACCACACAGGACATGAACATTTAACCCCTATGTACCATAATGGGATTCATTGCTCAGGACAAACACCTGTATTGACCTTGGATTACCCCTATAATTTGTTATACTTTCTGACAAAGAAATATTATATGTCATTCATCAATTACTTGTTTTGGAATTTCTATTTATGCCCCTTTGGCTATTAATACTAAACACCACTGTTCTGGGTTGAGGAGCCAGGACACAGTGCTATAAAAAAGATTACAAGGAAGACAGTAGATAATAGATTCTGAGAGTAAAGACATTTTTAGTGGATAAGAAGTTTTTGACGAGACCAACCCAAGTTCAAATCTACCTTTCAGCTCAGAGAAGTGTTTATTTTAAATAATAATGAAAAGTGAACATCTTTTATACTCACTATATGTCAGTACGTTACGATACAATATGATATGATATGGGGATTTTGATCATTAAGAATATTACTATAATGTAATTCATGTACCTTTTCAATAGGCCCTGTTAACTTTTGAACAGATTTTTATTATTTATGTACCAAATGGAATTACAGTACTGTAAAGCACTCATAATCATAAATATAAAGAATAATAAAATAATATTTTTTTCCTGCACCTAAGATGAAAAAGAAAATAAAGTCTCTGCCTTGTGTTACACATGCAGTCTCTATGTTATTTCCACGAGAACATATTAGCTGTCATTACTTTTAGACACCTACGTGTTCATATCTGTCTGATGTTTTCATTATGTATAACAACATATTATGCATAAGCATCAGATGTTCTATAAGATATATCGATTAGTTCTGTCTGTATGACAGTCATCTGTCTACAAGGTAAAAAGTACAGCAGAACTGACACAGGCCTGAGGTGCTCCAACTTTCGTTCATTTGTTTTGCCCACCAATGACAAGATTTGCTTCACTTTGACGATTTAAACCTAATTTTTGAGAAAATAAGCATATCTGAATCAGATCAGGCATATACACCCATTTTTACAAGTTTTGACACCAAGATATCAGTATTAGTTTGTCTAAATATTTAGAAACAATACAATACAATAATGTATTATTTTTGTTGTTTATCTTTCTTTTTATTTATTATATATATAAAAAAAAAAAAAAACCTTTGAGTACTGCGTTAAAAATACTATTTATACTTAGTGCTAATTAAATACTTTGATTTTGCTATTTACAC
>NW_024879166.1:633780-633876 GCF_018340385.1 Cyprinus carpio | reverse complement strand
TGATTGATATATACGGTTTTGTTGATTTGTTTGTACCTCTTACTCCTACGAACTACTTATTCATTGGGTGTTACCTACATGAGCAAACTGGGATTA
>NW_024879166.1:633079-633412 GCF_018340385.1 Cyprinus carpio | reverse complement strand
TGAATTAAACTATTTATTGAAATCTTGACTGCAAATTGGTTTCTGGGGCCCACCACCGTTACAACTTACAGTAAATGACATCTAATGATACTATTTGTACAAACAGAATTTGCTATAATTTCTATTAGTTACAAATTCATGATGAAGTTATCTTTAAAAGTTTGAAGGTGTTTCACGGGTTTCTTTCATCATGCCACATTTAAGCAATATCACATGATCAAGAGTGCAGTTATACTAAATATCAGACTTTTACTATAAAATATTATGATTTTACCCTAGACAAAATCTTGTTAGTTTTGTTTGTTTGTGTTTTTTTTTTTTTTTTTTTTTTTT
>NW_024879166.1:492532-632481 GCF_018340385.1 Cyprinus carpio | reverse complement strand
AACAAATAAATACAACCGAGCAAATACAACAAATGAAATAACGACTTGGTGCTTTTCAGAATTTTTTTTTTGTTTTTTTTTTTTAGGTATGTCTAACAGTTTTTTAGGTGCAGAAAACTGAAGTAATCAAATGTAAAACAACATTGCATATTTGATTGTATTAAAAGATGAATCCCAATTAAAGTTAAAAAAGCTATTCAATCAAGAGCAGTAAGTAATTTCCTAGTATTTTGTTGTTTGATTAACATTAAGAAAGTGCTGTAACTTTAAGACAATGCACGGATCCAGCACATTCAACCAACTATTAGTCTGCTAGGATCACGACAGCGTGTTTCAGTTCCTGCCAATATCCATCCGATACTGACTGCACAGCCACTGAAGAGGAGTGGACCAACATTCCACAGGCCACAATCAACAACCTGATCAACTCTATGTGAAGGAGATATGTTACACTGCGTGAGGCAAATGGTGGTCACACCAGATACTGACTGGTTTCCAGACATCTTCTCTCAATATTTGAGAGAAATAGGCCTTTTGTGTACATAGAAAAAATCTTAGATCTTTTGAGTTCAGCTCATGAAAAAGGGGGGCAAAAACAAAAAGTGTTGCATTTATAATTTTGTTCAGTGTGGTGTGTGTGTGTGTATATATATATTATATATATATATATATATATATATATATATATATATATATATAGTTGTTGTTTTTTTTTTTTATTTTTAATATAACATAATATAACCATTTTTTAAGTCTCGCGACCCACCAAGGGTGTTTTTTATACCAACCAATTAAATAAATATATCTAAAAAATTCTTCAAAAAACTGTATATTTACATAATGAAAGTGGACACTTCATTTTTTAATTTAGTGCATAAAACTTAAAAAATGTGTTTCTGGGTTAAAGCGACTCAAATTGACAGAGCACACCATATATAATTAGTAAGATTTTTATAAAAATCTTGGGTTCACAATGCAGCCTAATAATCCTTTTAATGTAAAAACTTATTTTACATAAAACTATTTTACGCCTTGTGCTCAAATTTTTTATATTGAAAGATAATTATTATATTGTAATCACTGATTTACATTGTGCTGATATTACCTAATGAACTGATTACAATATAAACCACAGTGTTTTTCATAATGTAATAAATTCATCATAAAATAACCTTTTACATTATGTGAACAATTTTAATAAGTAATACTTATTACATTATGGGGCAGTCGTGGATCAATCATTGGCTGCCCACTGCTCCCGGGTGTGTGTTCATGGTGTGTGTGTGCTCTCGGATGGTTAAATGCAGATCACAAATTCCAAGTATGAGTCACCATACTTGGCCACGTCACTTTACTTTTTTTTCATTATGCTTAGTTATTACATTGAGTTTCTACAGCTGTGCTTTATCAGATATAAACTGCAAAACGTCTCATACTCATCTGCTCTGACGATGATTCGATCTCCGTGGTCTACTAACAAGCACCAAGCCTGAGTCTCCACCATCCCCTGAAAGACCGACTCGACTACAGCTCGACACCAACTCTTCAGAGCCAGACTGAACACCACACACACCTGAGGGAGGAGACAGGACAACAGTAAGTTCATTTACTAGACAACTCAAACTCTTATATGTATTTCATGTCAAATACCCAAAATTAAACAAACAAAGATATTATTATTAATCTATATCCATATTCTGAAATGGCATACCAGCCCCTCCTTCAGTTCAGCAGGCTTTAGTTTCTGGACGTCCAGGTCGACCTCATGGTAGAAGAGGTTCATTTTCACTCTCAGGTTCTCATATTCCTCTGGACTGTCCGGCTGAATGCCTGGTCCTTTCAGAACCCGAGCCCACAGACATCCTGGATCTTCAATCTGACACAAGACAGAGTGTGTGCGTGATATTTACCAACTGATCACTGGAGTAGACTGAATATTTATTATTAAATATTTCAGGGCTCCAAACTGCGACTAAAACAGTCGCATTTGCGACCATAAATATTCATTTGCGAGTTAAGTTTTTGCTGAGGTCGCCACTGGTGACTACCCGCTGAAATCTCCTCAGGATTTAACCGCCAAAAAATTTTCTCAGGAGGCTGATTTGCTTCATTCTTCATTCTATTCTCTTCATTTCTGTGATGAAATTAATTCGGGCCGAAGGTTAATACACACAACTACACCGAATGTGGACCTGCTGTGTGTACGACAGCTTTCAGCAGAGATCAGCCCATAGAGAAAAAGCCGTGTCAGCCAGAAGAGTTTTGTACAGTCTGCATGGCTCTGGCCCATTATCTTCTCCCCGATGCCGAGACTGAACCGACAGAGACGCATTTCAGCCAGAATCGGCCCGTGTGTGCTTGCTATCTGGGTATATATTTACATGTTATAACTTTATAATTTGCATGTTATGCCTTTTTTCCTAATTGTTTTTGCAATCACATAACTTGTTAACGTATTAAACTGAGACGATGCGCATCAAAGTTTTACTGAAAAAAAAAAAAAAAATTTCAATGCTCTCGGTTACTAACGTAACCTCGGTTCCCTGAGATAAGGGAACGAGACATTGCTATAGGAATTACCCTTTTCTCCAAATACTACTGAAGCCTTATTGAAATCACGTCAGTGAAACTGGCCAATGGCGTTCAAGCACGCGAAATATGAGGGGCCCCCCACCCTAAATAAGCAGCACTTGTACGTCATCCATTCAGAATCTTGACTGAAGCACTTGCCATTCTAAGATCCTGACTAGGTGACACGGCAATAAGAGCAATGTCTCGTTCCCTCATCTCAGGGAACCGAGGTTACGTTAGTAATAATACGTTAAACACAGCTCAGGTCTACAGGACCTAGTTGAAACCATGTAAAATCAAGCGGGGCACGGCAACTAGATGATCCTGCGTCACACCCAGGGGCGGAGTTAACGCCAGTGAAACAAATGTGAAATGGCGGCGTCTCCGGTGCCATCATATAGATTAGTTGAAGTTTGTTTAATTTCAGTGAAATTATGTGTTATGATGCAATGGAAGTTATGTGTTATGATACAACCTAGACTCAGACATCAGGCGTCTGGAAACATGTACTGCTCGGATGGAGAGGTGTCGATCTGCCCACAGAAGAAGGTCTCTCGCCAGCCGCAGCAGCGGCCGCGAGCTCACACCCCTTGGTGATTTACAGACCACTGTCACGCTGTCCGTCCCGATGAGAACGTGACGTGTGGAGAATGTCCGGGAGAAAGCACTCGAGCGCTAGGTGTACAGCACGGAGCTCCAGACAGTTTATGTGGCACAACTTCTGTGTTTCTAATCACGTCCCGAAGGCTGTGTCTGCCGTTGCATACGGCTTCCCAGCCCGTGCTCCATGCATCTGTTGTAACAGTCTTTCTCCTGATCACTTGGCCAATAAGAACACCCCGGCGATACAGAGTCATATCACGCCAAGGGGTCAGCACAACCCAGCACTCGCGCGCAACTTTGATACACAAGGTGTCCGTGTGCCATGCGCTCTGTGGCACCTGGCACTTTAACCAGAGTGGAAACCCTCGCATCTGTAGGAGCCCTAGTCTGCACACTGTCGAGGTGGAAGCCATCTGGCTGAGCGTCCTCTGAAAGCATTTCGGCAGGGGAAGAGTGCCCTCACTTTAAGACTGCGAGAGAGCTGATCAGTTTTTGTGAGCGCTCCTCCGACAGACACACTCGCATATTATTGATTGAATTTAGCTCCACTCCTAAAAGGGAGACGTCCTGGCTTGGTACCAGCATGCTCTTTTGCATATTCAGTCAGCCCTAAATGCTCTGAAGATGAGCGAGGAGTCTGAGCTTGCCACTGAGCAGCACGCTCAGGGTAGGGCCGTGAATTGGTATGCTATCCCCTCGAATGCAAATCTCAGGAAACACCAGAGGCGAGGTGCTACCTGAATGTGAAAATAAGCATCCTTTAAATCCACAGAGATAAACCAATCTCTCAGTCTGATGCGTGAGAGGTTTTGTCTTAGCGTAATCATTTTGAACGAGTGCTTTGAAAGCGTGCGGTTCATCGATCTCAGTTCCAAGATTGGGCGGAGTCTAGTGTATGTAGAAGCTGCTCTCACGGTGTGCTAGGGGCGTTTTGTGAGGAGGTTGTATATTTCCTCTAGCGGAAAAACGGGGTGGCCTGCGGAAGAACTGAAGTGTGTAGCTTCGTTCTTTATTGATTCCACAACCCACTCTGATACCCCTGGCAGTGCCTGCCACACTTCTGTGAACAGTGACAGCGGGGGAAGCGGACTGCACACCGTGAGAGATAACTCACCGTTGGGGGGCGGGGAGTTTAATACCACACAAGTGTGTGAGTGAGTTGATGGGGGAGAGGGGAGTGAGAGAGAGGAGAATTGCTCTGATTGTGAGGTGAGTTTTTGTATGTTTTTCGACTCAGTCAAAAACAAACGTGGAATAGTCAAACACAAACATAACAATTGCTCTCGCAGCCTGCAACAGGCAGGGGCGTGGTGAACCCACACAGCCGAGTGAGTAGACTTTTTCAGTGACTCGTCTTCGGTGCAGGTGCAGATTTCCTCCTCCGAGAGACAGCATCAGGAACGCGGCTTTGATTCTTGTGCCGGTGGCCTGCTGTCTCTGTCAGGCGCTTCGGCCAAGGCTGTCTTGGTCTCACCGCCGGCTTATGTTCGCGCCGAACAGCAGTAGAAGATGCGGTTTTCCCCGCACGCCGCGCTGAGGATGAGCGGGAACATGCAGGAAGGTTTTGCGCTGGCGCGTTTTTGGCAGGAAGTGGTTAATAGCTTTCGACGGTTTCTGCGCTTCAACGAAGCGCTGTGTGAACGTCTTCTACCGCTGCTCCGATGAGACCTGAGGGATTCACAGGAGCGTCCAGAAGTTTCTTTTTTTTTTTTTTTTTTTTTGAGTCCTTTGAACACTTCAGGGTCCGGCCCGTCCTCATCCAGAGACTTGAGCAGCTTGGCCTGATACACCTGGAGTACCGTCATCACGTGCAGTGCTTTAAGCTGCTTGGCCCGCTGTGGAGAAAGCCTTGGGGGTGAAGTTTGCAATGGCGCGGCAAGGTTCAGAGGGGTAAGGCGCGTTGTTCACTCTCCAGTTCGCCGCGGCTGAAGGACAGTGATGGGCGGCAACGGCTTCTTCCACAGGGGGGAGTTTAACATACCCCACTTGGTCCCACAGAAGACAGGAGGGAGGATCTTGGGTTACGGGTCTTGTGCACTTGACTGGTGAGCGGCGTGTCCTTTCGGCCGCGATCCAACTGGAGTTATCAATCATCCAGACAGCTTCTGGCCCACTCGGCAGGAAGTGCCCACTCCAAACCGAGCTCATCAACTGCCTTGGACAGGACACTAAGCAGCTCGACATCACTATAATGTAGGTCCCTCCTCTTCATGCCATGGGGCGCAGTGTAATCCGGTGGGCTGTTAGACCACTCCTCTCTCGCAGACGCTGCCACTGAAATGGAATCATCCTCCTCTTCAGCGCCCGACATGGTACCGAAGGAAACCACATCTTGAGCGATGGGTAAGGGTGTGAGAACACAGCGGTCTATTAAGCTCCCTGGAAGGGACCTGCAGCAGGGGGGTGAGGAGTGCCTGGGCTTGTCACCTGACCCTGACAGATCCGCATCAGAAGCTTGCGGCACTTTCCTCCTTGGCTCGAAGAGGCTGCAGAGGAAGAGCGCGGCAGGGCTTGTTGGGGGAGTTCATCACCTTGGATGATGGGCACATGGAGCTTGAGAGTCTGGAGGCTCAAATCTCCGCAGTGGGGGCAGTCCGACCCCCCAATCGCAGCTTTTGCATGGGCGCGACCCATCAGAGTCATCCTTGTTTCCGAAGCTCACCGGAACACAGCAGGGGAAGCGAAGGCGTGTGCACTGCAGCGTGTAGATCACGGCGAGTAGTCTTGTTGATAGGCTTCTTGCTTCTCGTAGAAGGTTGGCTGAAGGAAAAGGTTCTGAATGGATGACATACAAGCGCTGCCTTATAGAGTGGGGGCCCCTCATATTTCGAGCGCTTGAACGCCATTGGCCAGTTTTCACTGGCGTGATTCAAGAAGGCTTCAGTAGTATTTTGAGAAAAGGATCATTCCAATAGCAATGTAGAGTGACCGAATCAAAAGGGAACAGTCCTCATCTCTGCCACACATCAGCACTGTCACACACCTGATAAACGCAGCTCAGTTGAGCAGCGCGCGCGAGAGAGAAATGATGCCAATATCGTTAACAATTAACGTTTATAATAATTAATATGGCTTCTTAACAAGATCATGGTCTGTGTTCTTTTAAATGCGTGAACTTCATTATTTGAAGTGCACTTGCCGTCCAGTAATCGCAAAAAAGCTCTGTGCTTTGTCACTTTTTAATAAACAAACAAAGTACCAGCTTTAAAATTATTCCAAATTCATAACTAAATTCAAACAATAGTTTTTGGCTCTCTTTAATGAGGCAGGCGCGGTTGCTTAAGCGTCTCAGTTCAAGGGCAAGTGAACCCATTTAATCTTTCTCTAATACTATAGTACATAATGAACATGAACTTACATCAAAAGGTAGGCTGTTTTATAAACGAGCCTACAGGACAACTTACTAAAATGTCTCATGTAAAAGCTCATTCATTGTTTCAAACTGCAGAAAACGTGTAAAGCTTGTAAACACTGCGTAATATACATTTACTTCAGAATAACCCTTCAGTGTCCATGAGTTCATCAGTCAGCTAGAAATTAAAATAACTATAAAGAGGAGCATTTTGTTATATTTATGCACTAGTGCATATTAATATTTTTACTTAACCTGTTGTCTACATGATTTAGCTCCTTCTATAAAATTACATTTTACTAATTAAGACCAAGTGTGAAAGTGTGAAAGACACACACTCTTAAAAATAATTTTTGGTTCCACAAAGCAGCATTCAGTCAAAGGTTCTTTAAAGAACCATCTCTTTCTCAGCTTTTTATAATCTAAAGAACCTTTTTTCGCCACAAAGAATCTTTTGTGAAACGTAAAAGTTCTTCACATGTTAAAGGTTCTTTATGAAACCATTTACAGGTTTTTCTATGTCATCATGAAGCACCTTTATTTTTAAGAGTGTATGACAACATTTACAGGACGCATTGAGTAGGAGCCCAAACTACACTCAGTGGCCAAGTGATACTTATGCTCCATGATATCGGTACAGATTCTGTGTAATAATTCTTTGTGACTATATATTTCAAAGTTGGAAAAGACATTAAGTTTTTTTCTTATAGGAGCCAATGGCTCCTTACTTTTTTTTTTTTTGTTTGGAGCCCTGTATTTGCTATAAAAGCTCTTCTGTCAGCTTTGTGTTTTAATTGCCATATACACAAAATAATAATAATAATAATACAAATAAAAAAGATACAGAGGAAGACAGCTTTCATTTCAATATGTCTATGAAGGCAAAAACAGCAATAATGCTTAATGGTGTCCTCTGGTGACATTATGACATTTTGAAAGTGGAGACTGGGCACCGCATGTGCTGAACCTTTGTTCAGAAAATCATGTAATGTATATGTAAATGAATATATGAAAAAAATTGCAAAGACTGTTTTTTTTTTTTTTTTTTTTCGATGAATAATACAATTTTTAGAAATAAGCCAATACTGTGCTGCCTACTGTAAAACATGACTTGGGGGTGGGGGGCACTTCAGTGCAAATACATAAATATAAATAAATCTCGTCCAAAATTTTTTTAAAAAAAATCACCCAGCATTTTTTCTTTTTTGTAACAATTATCAGTGATACACATTTGACATCCCAGCAAGAGCCTTACTATTAGGGTTATTATAATTAACTAAAAGCATAAAAACACTTACTTTATATTTAAATCTTACTTTACTTGTTTATAAAACACTTTACTTAGGGAGACGGGGGACTTTAATGTTAGTTGCCCAAGGCAGCATTTCTCATTTTTATCTACTTTAACTTGATGTACTACAATACATAAAATTTAAATAAAAATGAATAAAAACCATATAAACATTAAATAATAATAATAATAATAATAATAATAATAAAAATGACAAAGCCAAAACATTTTAAATACAACTTTAAAACGAATTACAAATTCAAACTAAAATATTTTAAAAACTAATTTAAAATAATTAATAATAGTATCTTAACACTACTAAAATAATGTTGCTGGTTGCGTCATATCTGATAGAAACAGCCATCATGTAGTGCTCTACCTTGATTATCTGTATTTCTAACATTTCTCCAATTTCCACGGCAAAGCCTGCAAAAGAGTGAAAAAGAATAAGATAAAATGCATTATAAAACTCATACTTCACAAGACATCAACATGATGGCAAATGTATAGTGCTGTGAAATAGTATGTGCATCTCATGATAAGTTTTATTAGGATGCTCTGAGTGACAAAAAAAATAATAAAAAAAAAAAAAAAACACAGAGGGCGATTTCTCCTAGTTGATGTAAAAAACTGATGGACTAATTATGAGACAACCCTCGAACATTACTTCTGCAAAAGAGAGCAATATAGCTAGATGAACTTATGTTTTTACAAAGACAGTTAAATAAACTTTGTTGTTGTTTAAATGCCAGTCAAATTTGTATTATTTGTAGAAATACATGGCATCACACATCACCCATCAAAATGGTCCAAATGAAGTTTTGTAGTATTGTTTTGTAGGACAAAGACTCACAGCGTGTTTGCTGTCAAAGTCTGGTTCAGCCAATGGCGCGAGTTTAGGACAATCTTCTGAATGAGACAAATTAGCAGTAAGTTACCTGTTGGAAAAATAGTCCATCGTTAAAATAAATCCACACTAACACAGGGTTCGCCATTGCGATTTAAAAATGTCCCAAGCCTCCGTTTACATAAATAACATAATGAACTAGAAAGAACTAGCAACAATGACAATTTGTGTCGCTCCCGAGAAGCTAACTGATGGAGCAAGGAGGAGGCAGCACGATCGTTTTTATACAACAGTTAATAGCAAATAAACAAGTTAATTTCGAGTAACTTACATTTCAGACACAATATTGCCAGATACTTTGTCTGCTTTTTCCCAAACAAAGACACAGCAGCACCTGAACTCGTTCCTGAATCTTTAATGATTCTTCGTTTTTTGAACAAAACGGTTCAACGAATGATTCAATGACTCGTTCGGTCGGTTTGAACGAATCGGTTGAATGAATGATCGACTGCCATAAAGACGGTTATTTGTTGTCATCTAGCGGCGTAACTATCAGCAGAAAGAGTCATCAGTGCTGTTTGACAATCAGATGACCGTTTTTAATAATTGATAAAGTTTTTATTACACATATAAACTGCAGGAGGCACATTCGCAATAGTTAACGGAAGATACTGCAGGACACTGCGGTCAAGCCGACAGGACGGATGAGACTTTTGAAGCTATATAAAAACGTAAAATAATTAACCACATTTTATACTGGATGTATTGTGGAAGTTTGTGAGTTTAAGCAAACGGTTTTGCACAAAGTTGGGTGTTGCAGGAAATTAAAACCTTATTTTTGTCTGTCGAGTAGCTCTGTTTAACGACATGAAAGGTTATTAATCGTTAAATGCGCCAATTAATAACGTTAGTAGCGTGTGTGGTGTGAAACATGATCATGTAGGCATAAATACGAAAAAAATAAGTTTCTTACCTCATCTGCTTATCAAGAAATGCTATAGAGACGTGCACGTGACAATCAGTGACGCCATCAATCAGTCCAGCAGAGATTCACGTGCAGCAAATATAAATCGCATTTATTATTTTAAACAAAGATTTGGATCTTTAGCTTTAACTACATTTGCCTAAAAATATTAAATATTTGGGAAAATGCTTTGCAGTCTATTAAAATGCACTTATCGTTGTAACCATTTGCCTAGTCATTTATAAGCAGGTAGATGTTAGATATTATTTTATTATACAAATCATAATGTCTGTGTGTATTCTGATAAATGTCATATTTTCTAATATAATGAACAATACAAAATATCTTTACATATTAAATTTTTCATTCCATCTCTATTAGTTTTGAGGTTAATCTACATGCTATTCGCTCCTAAAATGTACAATCTTTTTTTGTCAGGAAAACTCACCTAAATCCTGATGACGTCATCCTATATTTAGGGGCATATACCAAATTTTCGTTCAAGTCAAATGCATTTGCTTTCATTGTATTTATGGAAAACTAAATTAATTGATTTTAAAAAGGCACAGTTTTTTGGGTGAACTGTTCTCTCAAAATGTGCAAGCGATGAACAAATAATACTCTTGATCTTTAAGATGATGATTAAAACTTCAAAACATTACAGTGTTGTACCTCTGAGAATTATTGTGACATTTCCGGCAATTATAAAATACCTTTTAAAAAACCCTCAGCACCCTTTGAACGGAAAAGACAACAGATCCTCTTACCTGCACTCTTACATTACATCACTCCAAACAATCAAACATTCAGCAAAGCCCCTTTTAGCCAGAGGCAGCATGCCTATACATCAAATATTTCGTACTACAATTATCTGAGTGGGGTGTTTATCGTGGTTTTAGGCTTTCCTTTTTTCACATTACAAATTAATTATATACTGTACATGCATGCATATTGTGCAGGTCTTGGCATGACATCATTTTCTGGTGTTTAATTATAATGTAATTGGCAAGCATCATGCTGAAATTATACTTATAATCACAAATCAAAGCATAATCTTTATGTTTGTTTTAATAGCGAGGCTAAAACTACATTCTAGAGTCACTGCATCCATTAATTAAAAGCTGTTTTAGGACCCATAAAATATCCTACAAATGTTTTTGTGTGCATGCAAATCTTATACATTCCAGGAAATATGATTGTACTGGATGGAAACATAGCACATCTTTAAAACATCAGATAAACAAAAGAACCATACTACACAGTATAGACTTCATTAATCCCACACTGGGGAAATTCACTTGTTACTGCATACTCCACAAGACCAATCACAATACAACAAACAAAGAAAAACATACGAAAAACATACAACCATACTACACAGTATTGTTATTACAATTAAACAGTCTAACTGCTGTTGTAAGGAAGGACCTGTGATAGCGCTCCTTCTTACACAGTGGATGTACCAGTTCTATTGCTGAAGGAACTACTCAGGGACAAACACAATCTCATGCAAAGGGTGAGAGATGTTATTGATAATGGACTTCAACTTGGACAGAATTCTCCTCTCCCCCACTTCCTCGATGGTATCCAAAGGACATTCCAGAATAGAACTGGAATAGAACAGAATAGAATTAACAGTACTACTGAAATAATTAAGTAAAGGAACAGTTCACCCCGAAATTTGCTGACATTATTTACTCCTGTCACTAAACTTTATCACTTTAGGACTTACTTTGTTCTGTGACACGCAAAGGAGATATGCTGTGTAATGTAATGGTCATTCTTTTCTGTGCAATTACAGTGAATGAGGGATTTCTTCTAGCAAGAAACTAGCATTGCGATAATTAAATATACACTTAGTTATCACCAAACCTCTGTTTTGTTGTAGATCATTAGCTCATTATGCATCCTCAGAAGCCTGTCGAAATTAGTGTCAGCAGGTACCCTCAAACACAAACACATTGTCTTTTAAGAGGCAGTTTCAGACAAGAAGTCTGTTGCCTAAGATTCCTAATGCAGTCCTCATGTTTTATACATCCATTTATGTAAGTGTATATAGTCTTTGATAAGTAAACATGTTAATTTGCACCTTTGGAATAAAACAATGCTTTACCAGTGCTTCATTTTTAGGGGGCTGCATTTTAACATTAATTTAAGTGAACATTTCAGTTGGAAACAGTTTCTAATGATCATATTTGTTTTCTTACTGCTTGTCATATCTATCTTTTATATTCAGTAATCATATATAGAATAGTTATCAACATTCACAGAATTATAGTCTTAATGTTTTTTTTTTGTCTTACAAAAGTTGACATTTTTATTTGCCTAGTTGCAGTATAATATGACCTACACAAAGAAAGTAGATAAGCAAGAAAGGGAGGGAAAATATATATTTTTTTTTTTGTTCAGATTTAGCTTTAATGAAGAATTATGGCAGATGGAGTATTCTGACAACGACTTTCATACCTTTTATGGACCTTGACACTGTTATTTATTTGGCAGTCTATGGGACAATCTCAGGCCTCCAGGTTTTTCATCCAAAATATCTTAAATTGTTGTTCCGAAGTGTAACAAAGCTTTTATGGGTTTGGAACGACATGGGGGTAAGTGCTTAATGAAAAAATTCATGAGATTGGCAGAAACTGTGTGTGTTGGTGTAGTTGTCAATCCTTAAGCAGAATACACAGAACAAAAACACAGGAATGATTAGTTTACTGTGTGTTCTTGCTTTGAATCTAAGGTTGTTTATTATATTGGTAAGCATAAATATTTGCCACCCATTTCAGTGTATTTCAGATTCTGTATATTTGTTAAAGTGTAACCAGTGTACTCAGACTTTGGACAGACATTTTTTCCTTCAGGAAACAAATAGTAATGCTCCTCGCAGTGAGAGCAGTCTGTGTCAGAGAGTGCAGCCTCAGCGTGGGTATGGCACTCACTGTGCCCATCTGCATCGTGCAGAGCATCTTTTTCTTCAGCTTCTTGCTTGCAGAGTCAGCAAGCCCTCACCAAAAAGTAGTATACTTCAAGTTTATTTTATTAAGTATACATAAGTAAAGTTCAAGTATATTTAGACTTTTTTGTAAGTATAAGTCAAGTATACTTTAAATGTCATTTTAAGTATATTTCTGAGAAGTAAAATAAAGCCCATTTCTGAGAAGTACATAAAAAGTAAAAACTAAAAGCATACTTTCCTATTTTTAGGTTAAAAGAAGTATACTAATAGCACACTTGAATAAACTTCTTTTTCGTAAGGGAGGAGATGATCTTCGTTGCTGAAGGAGAAAAATTCAGATGAAATGGTGCTCATAGCCGACTTATGTAGTAGTCGGCTTCACCCCTTTTGGTGGGTTGAAGCACCATTGATTTGTGCAGCTACATGAACATGATCAAATCAGGTTTCAGTATCAGAGTAAACAGGAGTTTCCCACAAACATCAGCGACGCAACAGGAGAGACTATTCGAAAGGGAAACTGGGTAGTGTTGTCATTTCTGACGAGGCTAGTCAGAATATCAAGTTTATTTATAAAGGTGCCAGGTAGACATAGAGGACAACAGATAATCATAACTAAGTCAGTTATTGACGTCTATTGACATGATGACTTGATATTGACAAAAAGTGGTAAGGTTAAGTAATCTGTTTGACACATTGTCACGTGTTGGTGATACAAAATGCACGAGGACGATGGAGATCAGAAAACAATCTTTAATTCGATAAATCCAACATACAAGGCAAGGAAACCAACTAAACACAAACGAGAATGGACCCAGAATGGAGGAAAACGCAGGGCTTAAATAACGATAACTGATTAGATAATTAACAGAACAGGTGAACAAACTCATTAATCAGACAGACTGGGAAACTGGGTCAAAAGACAGGTATGGGGAGAACACAAAGAAACTAAAGAAAATAAAGAAGATAAAACATAACCCTGACATTAGCCCCCCTCCTGGAAGGCGTGTCCTCGATACGCAAATGGTCCAACTGAGGAGTGGGGGGGGGGGGGGGGGGGGGGGGGGCAGACAACTTGGCAGACAACACCCTGGGGACGAAAGATGGAGGTAGAGCTGCTGGAGGTGGAGACCCAGGTGGAGCAGAGAAGATGGAGAGACAGGATGACACCAGAGGGCCAAGGCTGAGCTGACGGCTCATGCGACTGAGCTGGCCTGATGGTTTGATATTGTTCTTAAAAAACAACCAATATCCTTCTCACATCCCCATAGAGAGAGAGAGAGACCATAACATACATTGTTGTAGGATATCAGAGCGAATCAAACTATTTAAGATTCGATCAAGAACATGGCTGAAACACGACGAGCCAAATTAAACCAAATAACCAAGATAATGGGCAAAGGGATGCACAGAGACCCCCCCCCCCCAAACCCACCCCCACATAGAGGACAAAAACCAGACTGAAATTCCTTATGAGACCTTTTAACCTCTTTGGTCTTCACAGAAGAACACATTCTTACTTCACAGAATGGCACAGAAACTGCCTTTCCATGTATTTATGCACCTAAATGACGCTAAAAGGACATTTCTTTGCATAACTCCATATTATGCATGTAACCCACACATTTGACTATCATGTGCTAATCACTTATTGTGTATGTATTTTTAATAACTATTGAATCGTTTATAGGATTATATTCATGTTGGGTATATATGAGTTTGAAAATTCATGCTTTAAAACGTTTCTATCAATCATTACTTTCTAAAATGTATTATATTCTTGTTTTAGAAATCATGTCAAAAAATTATACTCCATGTGACCATGTGACTGATAAGATAACCTTGAACTTACCTTGAAGATAACCTTGAACCCGGAACTTAAGGCCCGGGTACACTTCACATTCAGCGTTCCTTTCAGTCTGGCGCACAGCCATTTCCGCACAGCTTTCAAAAGTATACTCAACCACAGATGAGCACGGACGGATGAGCTCGACACATGCGCAGTACCACGGGGTGCGTGGTTGTCCGCGAGCCCTCTTGATGATGAAAATAACGTTATGCCGACGGTGTGTGGACAGCCTAAGTATTCACCTTTTTCTTGTCATAAAAATGGGCGCGGCCAGTTGTAAATTCTATGGGTCTAGCTTCCGGTCTCATCCGCGTCCAGCTATTTTTAGCTGTACAAAACAGTTTGTTTTGCTGCTTGATATTGAAAATTGGTGTGTCGTAAAATATTATTTTAATTTATTATCTTAATTATGAACACACCGGTTTGAAGTGCAAATAGTTTCACCGTTTACTGCATGTTGTTATTTTCCTCGTTATTTACCTATAGTGGCTAATGAACCGGAAGTCTCACCCATAGGCTTACTTCCGTGTTAAAGAAAAAGGTGGATACTTTGGCCTTTACGCCATCGGCAACCGGACGTTTTTTGCCTTATTGCAACTCTGTTCTGGACCTGCACAACCTGCGTTGCAATGCAATCATTTCCCAAATGTAATTTATGTGAAAATATGAAGTAACACCCGTTAACACAGACCAGAGACTGAAGGTGGACACACAGAGAAAAATACTGTAGCAGGGAGATCACTCGCTGTTCATGATGCAATCGATTGAATGATTGTATGTTTGTTTGTTTAGATTAGTTATGTGTTAATGTTTAGTTAATAAAACTTCTGTGCACAAATTCTGTCACTGCTTGTAAATCAATGTCACTTTTATGATCTGATCTTGTTACATGCTCTAATGCAGTGATTCCCAAGTTTTTTAACACAACACAAAATTCAATTATGGTTTGCTATGATTACAGGTTAATTTTTTGGTGTTTGAATAAGAGTTAGTCATGGCTGCCGTTTCTGCCATCAATATTCACCATACTACATAGATGTCATGAAAATTATGAATTTTGACTCTGAAAGTTTTTTTTTTTTTCTTTTTTTTTTTCACTCCATCAAAGCAGGCTTATGGGTTTACATGACTGGTCAGGTTAAGAGACCTGGTTGAGCCATAGATGGTAAATATGACAGTTGCATTAATCATGAACTTGTAACCGTGACCACTTTGCATGGAGAGCAATGTCACTGAGAACCAGAATACAACATGAAGACAGGAGCAGGGCTTATCTTAACCCAACCAATAAAATATTGTACTACTTGAACTGTTGATTTACATGAATTACATAGATACAGCATGCACATTTGCAGAGTGTAAAGATACCTTTGGGATGAGTGCAAAGAAACTATAGGGCTATGAAAAACCTGAAGATGGGAGCACTGCTTATCTCAACACCCCAAACTATAAAACATACATCCGCCATTCCTGCACAATAACAGTTTTCTTATAGGTACTGCCATTTCATAGTGGAAGCTTCCTCAGGTAAGGGTATACTGTCTCCAATGTCTTTTAGATTTTGAAACATTGTAACATTGGTTATTAGTAATAAGTGAAAGCAGTGTGAGTACTTCTTTACATATACATAATATAAAAAAAAGTTAAACAATGTGTTTATTTGATTATACTATTTAGCAGTTGAAAATTAGGGTAGTTTTATTTTAAGGTGACAAAGGTTACATGTAATTTACTGTTTACTATAGTAAAAAGTAAATTATCCATAATTACAAGCATCTAATTTTAAACCTAACCTTAACCCTTTTATTATTAGTAGTTATTGTAGTGAGGGATGGTTAAAAGTAACTTAAA
The DNA here is from genome assembly GCF_018340385.1 of Cyprinus carpio. NCBI lineage: Eukaryota > Metazoa > Chordata > Actinopteri > Cypriniformes > Cyprinidae > Cyprinus > Cyprinus carpio. The sequence goes on along the minus strand of NW_024879166.1, from coordinate 616,200 downwards.
TTTTAAATGAAAAGAATTCCTTTCTTTCACATAGTAGTATATGTCAGAAACATTATGTCTGAAGTGAGGTTGTTGATGTGTATTGGTGCAGCGTAAATTGTCAATTACTATGGAATGAGATACAGATTAATATATTACGGTAAGTAGAAAGCAGGGATGTCAAACAAATAAAAGGGCAAAAATAGTGGTACATAACTGCAGTGTTGGGAGTAACGCATAACAAAGATAGTATATTACTTTTTGCTGTAACACAGTAATACAACGTAATAAAATTTGGGTAATATTATACTCGTTACAATCTAGGCAATGCACGTTACAACATATTTTAACTCAAAATTAAGTGGTGAATTTACCAACACAGTATTTACTCCCGTGTGTGACGATAAATGAGCGTGGTGTTTTTTCACTTCACCTCAGTGCAACTCTATAGTATTTATAATTAGTCTATTAATTAGCCAAATAAGATTAAATATGTTAAATTCAACCTCCCATGTCACCATAATTTCCAGTTCATCAGAGAAAAGGACAAGAAGGCATAGTCAAGTGCAATCTATGTGCGACACCAAACTCTCAACATCGAGAAATATCGCGAGTAACTAAAACACCTGGGGCCTCATTTATAACCATTGCGTACGCAATTTTCCACGCACATATCTGGATTAATAAAAATAAACTTGCCATAAATATGTACGCACCTTACGGACATTCTAAACCATGCGTACACACTCTTTTCCTTTCCATTTTTCATTTCTATATACACATTTACTTTAAATGTTCCACTCTCATAATGGAGATAAGCACTGAAAATACATAAAGTCATTACACAGAAGTTAAAAATTATATGAATTTAGAAATCTTAGTGGAATGCACTTGATCACTTTTCCTGTGGCATGCTGTTTTAAGAGCCCTGTCTTTTCTGTGAAATATCCAACGAGTCTCTGCAGTGCACATGGGAATGTCAGCAGGAGGAAACAGTTCTCACGCACAGAACGAACAAATGCGAAACGTGTAGAGCGGGGATGATTTTCCACTAGTCAATCGATTGCGGATGGTTTCATTATTTGGGGGGATAAAGAAGTATAAGAGGATAAAAATAATACAAGTAAAAAAATGTTTGGGCGGGCTGCCTAAGTAAAGTCTATTTGTGAGAAACACTGTCTGAGCGGTGGAAGTTTTTAGCCGGGCATGTCCTGCAAGCTCAGTTTAAGCCCCAGCAAACTTCTGTGGTAGTGGACCCACATGCTCAAAAAGAGCATTTCTCCTCCCGCTGCAATCATGAATGTCAGTTCCCTGTCCCCGCATGGTGAACTGCCATTAGTAAAAATGGGAACCGCTTGCCGCTTTGACTTGGAAAGCCATCCCCAGTGTGTCAAGCTGGATACTAAAAGTCATAGAACGAGGTTACTCACTCAGTTCGCTCGCAGGCCACATCGTTTTCAGATGCATGGTTCAGACTTCGGTACGGGGCAATGAAGCTCATGTTCTTTGATCAGAAGTACAAACACTGCTTGCAAAAGGGCTGTAGAAATGGTCCCTTTAGCAAAACAGCAAGTCAGGGTTTTACAGCCGCTACATCTCGATCTTAGACAACTGAACCACTCACTTATGAGATGGCCGTTCAAGCTGTTAACTCATGCTCTCATGTGATGACCATTCAGGTGTGTTAGCTTTAAAACACATCCTCACACAAATATGCCCCGTGGACAGGTTTCTGTCTGCGGATCTTAAAGACGCATACTTTCACATCCAAATAGCCCCCCGTCACAGACCATTCTTGAGATTTGCATTCAAGGAAGTGGCCTATCAGTACACAGTCCTACTATTCAGACAAAGTGCATAGACAAAGTGCATTTTACAAAGTGCATGGATGCGGTTCTTCCCCTCTGAGACAGATGGGAATCTGCTTCATGACCTACCTCGATGACTGGCTGGTGGGTTAGCCAGATCAGAATGGAAACTTATCGTTCACAGGTCGTTTGTTGCTTAACCATCTGGACCATTTTGGGCTGAGAATCAACTCAGCCAAGAGTTTTCTGACTCCCAGACAGCAAGTTTCCTTTCTGGGAACAGTTATTGACTTCAGATGTGAGCTGGATTACACCGGAAACGCTCCCTGGGCATTCAGCGGGGTGGTGGCATCGTTTAAGTTGGGGACTACGCGTCCCCTCAGGGTGTTTCAAAGGTTGCTCGGCCTCATGTCAGCCACCTCCTCAGTGATTCCCCTGGGCCTGTTACACATGTGGCCCCTCCGATATTGGCTCAAAACTTGTGTTCCCTCCCACACCCAGTGCCTGGGCCAGTGTTATATCAGGGTAACCCATCGCTGTATCAGAGCTGTGGCCCCTGGACAACTTCTCGCCTGTTCTTATCAGGCATTCAGTTTGGAATGACCTCCAGAAGGAAGGTAGTCATGACGGAAGCCTCCAGCTTGGGCTGGGGCACTCTGTACAAGGGCAATCTGGCAAATGGCTCCTGATCGATCCATGAGCGACACCTACATATCAGCTGGCCTCAAAAATGATGGCACTGAAAACCTTACTGCCAGCCTTAAAAGGGGCACCATGTCCTGGGCCGTTTGAAAACAACGCGATGGTGGTTTTTTTTGTGACGTGTCCCACGTGCAAAACCTTCCTTCGGGAGTTGTTGGACAAGGGCCGTACCCCTTCCACACTCAAGGTTTATGTAGCAGCCATCGCGGCGAATCATTCTCTTGTGGCTGGCCGTTCAATCAGCAGAAACTACCTGGTCGTTAAGATTCTAAGGGGAGCTCAGAGACGGAACCTGCCTCGCCCTAGAACTGTGCCGACATGGGACTTGTCTATAGTCCTGAGGGCCCTACCCGGCCCTCCCTTTGAGCCACTTCAAACAGCTGGCCTGTGGCCCATGTCACTCAAAACTGCGTTGCTTTTGGACTTGGCATCGGTCAAATGAGTAGGTGACTTGCAAGTGCTGTCAGTCAGCACTTCCTGTCTTGGTTACATACTCTCTCAACTCCGTTCAGAGCCCAGGTTATTTCCCTGTTAGCTCTCACTATGGTGGACGGCGAGCAGGGTCCCAACATGCTGTATCCTTTTTCATACACTCAGAGGGCCCTATTTTAGGATTTGCTATTTACATGGCAGAATTTACAAGCACAAAGCGTCTCCAGAGATGAAACGGAGCTGCTCATGTGCGAGCAAATAGGTAGCCTAATTCTGATACATGCACTGACTATCCATTATGACATGTAGGTATTTTTTATATTTATGTAGCATCACAAATAATAATCTTTTGCATTGCAATCCTTTTTAATATTTGCCTGTTTGTGTGCTGCTGCGCGTCACTGTGTGTGTAATAAGCAGAGTGTATGCATGCTGTGGACCCGCATATACTAAACATGCTCTTTAAACACTACTACGCCATTGACTTTTAGACCAGGTTTTATTCGGTCAATGGCGCAGTCCATTTTCAGTTGCCTCAAAATAGCAACATGCCAGCAATGTGCCTAAACACACTTCGTTTTCAGACCAGTACGCCCATGGGTGCACAAATGGGTGCAAATGCATTTGCTATTTAAACAATGTGGTGCAGGACATGAAAATCGGGCTGAAACTTACAAAAACACTTGAGTCGCGCCTAGTGCCACATTGTGCCAGGTGTATGAAAGGGTCCAGAGTGTACGTTGAGCACTCTGGGTTGTTCAGACAATCAGAGCAGCTCTTTGTATGCTTTGGAGGCTGCTCTAAGGGGCTGCCAGTTACAAAGCAGAGACTCGCTGCATCTATTATATCTCGCTGGATATAATAGATGCTATAGCCCTGGCTTATGCTGCAGTTGGCTTGCAATGCCCTATAGGTGTGAGGCCCATTCCATCAGAGGAATGGCCTCCTCCTGGGCGTGGTCCAGTGGGATTTCTATCAGGCAGATTTGTGCGGCTGCCATCTACCTTCGCTAGATTTTTACAATTTCGACGTACCTCCTATCTTTTTTTGCTTGAATCTACCCAATCCCCCTTGAGAGAGAAAGGCTTCATTAAGTAGTCCAGATTTTCGACTCTGGTCCCTTCTGTAGCTCAGGCTTATGGGGCCCTCTAATGAGTGCTCTTGAGTTGGGCTTGTAGAGCAGGCTTAGTTCTGCTTCTGCTCATAGAACGGCACTGCTGTATATGTTCCCCCATTAGGGTTACTAGCAGTAACCTCGGTTCCCTGAGATAAGGGAACGAGCATTACATGACGTGCCTTCCTTTTTAATAACAGAGTAAAACAGGAGTGTCCTCATTAGTGTCAAGTTATGCAAATGCTCATTCCCTTATCTCAGAGAACCGAGGTTACTGAGCGTTAATGTGTTTAACTCCCATAGAAAACCCTTATAAGGAAAATGCTTAATGTGGCTTAATGCATTAAGACCGTGTTTTTAAAAGAACAAACCAGTAAATACATTAATAATAAATCATATTATGTACAGAGAAGCAGCTGAGCCCCAGAATATGTATGCAACTTGTTTAATTACGCATTAATCATAATTAAATGCATTGCATTCTTATTCTTGGCTCATCGTTTTTTCACGTTAAGCGTTTTTAGAATTTCCCTCATATTTGTGTGGAATAGCACTCTACAAACAAGTTCACGGAAAGGAACACTGTGATGACAGCCTGCTGAAAAAAAACAACTAAAAACCAGCCTTAGCTGGTTGGCTGATTTTCAGCTGGTTGTCCAACCTTTTCTTAGCTGGTCACAGCTGGTCGGCAGGCTGGTTTTAGAGGGGTGTTGGCCACTTCTTTAACTGGTCAGGCTGGGAGACCAGCTTCACCAGCTTAGACAGGCTGGGAGACCAACTAAAACAGGCTACTTCCGCTTAAAACAGCTAGACCAGCCAACCAGCTTCGGCTGGGTTTTAGCTGTTTTTTTTTTTAATCAGGGAGAAAGCCCATCCTAAAATAAAAGTAAACACATTGCTGCTTTGAATGATTTGTATGACCAAAAGATTAAGTAGTAGACTATCTTATGATGCTGGTGCCTCACTCACACACAGCATTGTAAATGTTGCAGCCTGTTCATTACCAGAATAATAAAATACAGTCAACCAAAACATATAAGGTGCTGGTCATATACTTAGAATATCATCAAAAAAAGTTGATTTATTTCACTAATCCATTCAAAAAACTGAAACTTGTATATTATATTCATTCATTACAGACAGACTGGTATATTTCAAATGTTTTATTTATCACTTTCTAATTTTGATGATTATAACTGACAACTACGGAAAATCCCAAATTCCAGCATCTCAGAAAATTAGAATATTACTTAAGACCAATACAAAGAAAGGATTTTAGAAATCTTGGCCAACTGAAAAGTATGAACATGAAAAAGTATGAGCATGTACAGCACTCAAATACTTCGTTGGGGTTCCTTTTGGCCAGAATTACTGCAGCAACATGGCATGGTGTGGCATGGAGCGATCAGTCTGTGGCACTGCGCTCATGCTTGTGGGACCACTCAGCAGCAGTCCAGTCCTTTTTTTGTCTTTAGCTCAGGCCAGACGCTTCTGATGCCTGTCTGTTGTTCAAGAGTCAGCTGAAACCCATGTCTTGCATATGTCTTTGTGTAGTGGGTTCTTGAAGCACGACTCCAGCTGCAGTCCACTCTTTGTGAATCTCCCCCACATTTTTAAATGGGTTTTGTTTCACAATTCTCTCCAGGGTGCGGGTATCCCTATTTCTTGTACACTTTTTTGTTTCACCACATATCTTTCCCTTCCTTCGCCTCTCTATTAATGTGCTGGACAACAGAGCTCTGTGAACAGCCAGCCTCTTTTGCAATTACCTTTTGTGTCTTGCCCTTCCGTGTGCAAGGTGTCAGTGGTCGTTTTTATACACCTGTCAACGTCAGCAGTCTTCCCCATGATTGTGTACATAGCCTACAGAACTAGACTGAGAGATCATTTAAAAGGCCTTTGCAGTGTTTTGAGTTAATTAGCTGATTAGAGTGTGGCACCAGGTGTCGTCAATATTGAACCTTTTCACAATATTCTAATTTCTGAGATGACTGAATTTGGGTTTTTCCTTAGTTGTCAGTTATAATCATCAAAAGTAAAAGAAATAAACATTTGAAATATATCAGTCTGTGTGTAATGAATGAATATTATATACAAGTTTCCCTTTTTTTGAATGGACTTAGTGAAATAAATCAACTTTTTGATGATATTCTAATTATAGACCAGCACCTGTACATTAGATACATGGTTAATTAAAGTAGTCCATAGTACAATCCGCACTGTTCAGCCTGAGCTCGGGCCAAACCATTGCTCATTAAGAGGATGATTTTTTTTTTTTTTTTTTTGTGAAAGTGCATTTAGTGCAAAGCCTGAATTACATTATAAATAATAGTTTTAGCAATCAAATACATTGCGAATATGGAAACATTTGGATTTTTTTTGGCGAATGAGAGAGGTAGGCTGCATGAAAACAATGGCGTTTGCTTTCAGTTTAGCTATAAATTAATTGTTTTTGGCTTGTTAGCAACTTATATTATTCATTCTTGTTTTGTTCTGAATTCTGTTAAATTTAACGGAATTCATGTTGATTGAGGAAAACTAAAAATAACCTATAGGTAGCTTTGGTGTTTATTGTTTTGTACTTTAGGACCTATACATAACATCCGCTATTTACCGTTACTATTACTAAATGTAATTGTGGTTTGGGCTTGAAAGTGAAAGTAACTCAAAAAGTAAACTCAAATGTAGTGTGACACATTACAGTTCGGAGACAGTAATATTGTAATGTAACTAATTACTTTCCAAATCACATTAATAAGTAATATACAATGTATACATTTTGGAAGCAACTTGCCCACACAATGCTTAACAGTAATATATTTATGTCACTGTAGTCAGGTGTAGGGTTTTAATGTGTCAGCCTCTTTCACTACAAAATGAATCCCACGTTGTTTGGAAGACTTGGAAGGCAAGACAAAACCCAGATTAAAAGCCCCACTAATATTGCCATTGCTTGATTTTATGGCATACATTTTGACTTAAAATTATTGAGCAGGAATTCTCCTGATTGATTTGATTTTTTTCCCACCTCTGTCTTGCCTTTATGTTAAAAACAATGCCAACATGGTGGGGTGTGGAATGCAAAGAAGAAATATATTAGCTGCTTTCAAGATTAATTAGACAGCAGTTAGACTGGGGCAGATTACCATGTGTCTGCAAGGACAAAGGGTTAGTTTGTCTTAGCAAAATACCCATGTATCTCTCTCATAGGTCTGTGAGGAAATGATGTTGTGTGCTCTGGCTCTGTTGACTCTGGTCCCAGTGGATCTTACAGGGACAATGCTGGAGTGAAAGTCTCAATAACTCAAAGGGGACTTGATTATGGTAAGTGTTGAGTAAAATATAAAGTGCTCTGTGATATTTCAAGTCACGTCACCAATCCACCTACAGCCAAGTATGGTGACCCATACTCAGAATTAGTGCTCTGCATTTAACCCATCCAAAGTGCACACACACGCACACACACACACACCCATTGAACACACACCCCAGAGCAGTGGGCAGCCATTTCTGTTGCGGCACCCTGGGAGCAGTTGGGGGTTGGTGCCTTGCTCAAGGGCACCTCAGTCGTGGTATTGCCGCCCGAGACTCAACCCACAACCTTAGGGTTAGGAATCAAACTCTCTAACCATTAGGCCATTAGGCCATTGACTACCCCATCTATCATTAAATTAAACCTTGCACTGAGTTTTTAAAATCGGACTATGAAACTTTATATTATATGCACCAGTTCAGCTAGAGCTCTGGAGGTATTACTTACTTTCCTTGTGTTGGGGTTGGGGTCAAAGGTTTTGTCATGGCCACGACCATGATAACTCGTGGGAATGTGATAATATGTCGTGGCCACAAGATAAGTTTTGTTGAGGTAACGACATTCTTATGTCGTGGCCTCGAAGATCCTATATTGAGGGAACAACATATTTTCTCTCGTGGCCACGAGTTTAATGCGTAAACACACCTGTGTGACCAGCAACCTGGGATTATCAGAGATGGATTTATTAATATTTTATTTTGAATTAAGAAATGATTATATTATGTCCTCCTCTGACAGTGTTGTCCGTGCCATACTCTGCACCCCCCATATGATGGCTCTCTTGGATATCATATAAGCATTTCTGTGAAAGTTCTTCATAGCACTAGACATATCTTTCACTACCACGAGGATTTTTATTGGTTATAATATTGGTTATAATAATTGGAAAGTGGTCACTTCCTCTGAGGTCATGCCAAACGTTCCATGACGAGGTCTAAAAATATCTCAGGTGACAGATTATTAAATCACTTGCTTAGTATGTCCCATGCCCTGGGTGTAAATAAGTATTTGACCCATCATTTCATAAACATGGGGGATTGTTCATTCCTTGGGTTTCAGTGATTACTACCCCATTAAAAGCTTCTGGCTATTAAAAGTCTTTCATGAGTATAAATGGAGAAGAACGTTGCTTTACAATATAATCTAGGTCTGTCAGTGTTATTTGTGCACTCTTTGGGACACTTTGTAAGTAAACACTTTTGTGACTGACCATATTATCTGGCTTTTAAACAGTGACTAACATGACTTTGTTACACTGATGTTATAGAACGAAATCTTAATAATATTTTTTTCAGTAATCTCATTCAAACACTACATGGACACAGAGATCATGCTTAATGTTTGTGTTTGGCAGGGCTGTAACCAATACTATTAAGCAGGTGCTCCTAAAGATGGACTAATATACCAGCCCATTTTGGTTACAATACAGGTGTTATGGATTAAACTTAGCTTATAGTTGTACCAGGTGAGGACCAGTGTTCCACAGTTTTTCTCCTGCCAAAAAAAAAGGTAATGTAATGATTTCAAAATTAAGCCTAAGCTTTTGTTAAGTTCTAATATTTTTATTGGACAGAATAGGACGCTTCAATTTTGATAATTTTAACATCAGAGCAGAAGTTTGTGTCTGGAACTGGAGTCAGTTATGAGCAGTTCAGAATCACAAACCTTAAAGGTGTCTGGATAGCGTGACATTGGGGTGTAAGTAGAATGTCTGTTAGTTTCTTCAACGCTATGGTGAGGAGGCTATGTTAAGTGTTAGTTTGAGAACTGAACAAAGGCCACAGCACAGGGAGGGAATAGTGTTTCCATGACCAGGCTTGTACAGGGTCTGCAACAATGCTTACGGTGGCTAGCATGTCAAAGTAACATCAACATCGCTTTCGGGCCGGTGGACAGGGTTCCAGCATGACTGATGGTCGTGTCTCAAGTAGCCAACAAACCTGTGATGCTCTGTGTATCTCGACATATTCCATCAAGAACTGCGTTAAACTTCTTGAGCAAATTTGAGCTTCACAGTTGCTTGATGTCTGTTAAATCGGACCACACGGGCGAGCCTGGGAAACACCCAACAAGAGATGCTCTGACCCAGTGGCTAACCATCACATTTTGCCCTTGTCAAATTGCCTCTCAATCCTTACGATATGCCCTGGTTTTTCTGCTTCATAAGACACATCAACATTTGAGGACAAAGGTTTTTTTTATTTTGAAGAAAAAGATAAAATCAGACCCAAGATTCTGCAGAGAAGGCCCCAAGTGGTTATGTTTTACTGGGTTTTTATTTTTTAAAATGAATACCCTGAATGTTTCATTGGCGTTAGTACATAGATATTTCCATGAATTAGGTAGTAAATTTTCCCTATACATCTTCACTTTCATTTAACCTTGGCCATGTCGAAACAGCAGCAGGAAATATATGTTTTCAGTTCCGTGTTTGAGTCCTTCATACACGTTACATAAGTTCACACACACACCCACACACACACCACACAACACACACACACACACACACCACACACAACCCACACACACACACACACACACCCCAACCCGCCCACCACCACACACACAGTGCAGTTATTATTTTTTTCTTGTGTTGCCCTCTTATAAATTAAGAAATAGGTACCATACATGGTTAAAGAAGTCACCGCCCTCAAGTTATTCATGAAGGTAATGAGTTAAATGGGCTTTGGCGAGGTAATACTTCCTTGATCTCTTTTGCCTGTTACACAGACGACGAAAAACAAGACCGTTTGACTGGTCTGTGGACGACCGTTCCCTTAGTGCCACTGTTGCAGTTCAAAAAGTGATAGCAATGGACATCCAATACTCAACATATGAATGAGGACAATTGTTTACCAGAATTGGGACAGTGTAACCCCCAGATTTTGGAACTAGGTAACAATGTTTAGCCTACCACATCACAACTAGCTACTAACCTGCTAATACAAGTCCACATTTTACAAGTAGTACAACTATTAGGAAGGAACACCATAATATTGCCATAATCAACAACACTAATCCTAACACCACCCAACCGCTAACCAGTACCTTATAGTACAGTACATAGGTACGTAAAATATCCTCAGTACTTCATTTGTGTAATTAACTGCAACACTCTTAAAATACAGTGTAACCCCAGTTCTATATGTGAAATTGGGTACAAAACGTGGGCTAGGACCACCTTAAGAAAAAGTGTGCCATTCCATGGCCCCTAAAATGTATAATTGCAGAACAACTAGAATCGCTGTAGTGCCATTAATGGAGCAAAAAGTTTTGTGTGAAAAATAAATAAATACAAGTTGTTTTTGTTAAAAAATAACTCGTTATTTTATAAATGGTATGAGGTGGCACGGAGGCCTGTTTACCGGCATGGCAAGGTGTGTGTGGGGGCACCATTAGCCCCATAGTATTGGGGGGGGTGCCTAAGAAAATAAATGATATTGATGAAGTCAGAGTTACTTCTATCAAGAAATGGGGTCTCAAATCGGGGCATTTAAAAAATGCTGATGGGGATATTAGCCCCCACAGCGACGGGGTTAGCGCCGTCCCTGGCCCCTTTTAGCACCCACCACGGGGGTAATGGTACAAACAAGCGGGGCCAGAAGGCCACCAGTATTAAACAAATACTCCAGCAAAATACATGTTTTTTTTTGTAAAATATATACACACACAGTAGAATATCTATATATATATATAACAGATATAGTATATATATATATATAATATATAGAAGATGGTCTAAGTTAATACAATTCAAAACAACACTTTTGCCCAAAACTTGTACTATTTTCTGCTTATTTTTTTAATAAATATACTGCCATTTAAATATGTTAATATAAAAAATACATTTTGAAATACAGAAACAAAAGCGTTTTTAAAATAAAGATTCTAAAAGTATTGAACGAAAATCCAAAAATAACTGAATCTATATTTACAGTAGTAACAACAAATGATAATTTTTTGGATATGATATGATTAAAATCATTTTAAAAAAAAAACTAAAAAATTAAAAAAAAAAAAAAAACATGCATCTTAAAAAGCAGATGTTTTGGAAAATGCTAAACCACATTTTTGTGCCAGTAGTGGTTTAGATGAAAATAAAATCAAAAGGGGCCCTTTTCACCCGGGGCCTTAGCCCCTTTGTACCCATAAATTATATATATAATTAATCTGTTGGGTACTTTTTTCTGCAAATATTACATGAGATCACTTTGGAGTAAAACATTAAGAGATAAATCCTAAAATGTTTTGGGTTGAGTCAGCTACAGCTGATTTCTGTGCTCATGAGAACTAACATTTTGATTTTGTTACAATTTGATTCTATATTAACGAAAGGGAGATCGAAAATTGGATTTTTAGAAAAATTACTTTCCCTTTAATGGCTTGTGCGCACACATTTAAGAATCAGGTAAGATATTCGCTGAACATTCCTGTTTACAATAGAAACCAATGCCAAGTATCCATCTTATGTCGATACAATTTGTTTTTTCAGATCTGCACAAGTTTTAAAACACCCCTTGCTGATTTAAACACACAGCTGAAAACATTAAAAGGGATATGATTAAACACTGTTAACCAATGACTGCAATGATAGTGAAAATTCTTCCATGACAGCATTCATGACATCCAAAATCATGTGTTTTTTTGTTGTGACTCTTAAATTTTAGCCAAAGTAAGTGAATATGCTGAGATTGACTACTCTTGAGGTCTCCTGTCGTCTTGATAACAGCATTGAGATGGGATTAAAGGTAAAAATGAAAATGATTGAATTAAATCTAAGCATCATGCAGAAATTGACACATTACTTAAGATAGATTACAAATTCCTTGCCAAAATATATTTTTACAGCTGAATTTGGATGTTTGTTACAATTTTAGGGTGTATTCCAACACTCAACAGCGCGAGAACCCCCCCCTCCCCCCCCCAGCTTTCTCACTGGCTTCCCCGAACACCAACATGTTCTACATTGCAGATCTGCCTTCACCATCAACCAGCATTCCCGGTGCTCCACAGAACTAATGTTTTTAACATCAGAATCACTGATGACATGGTGAGTTTAAAATGGCACAAGCTGGTCAGTTTTAAAAGGTGCAGGTATAGTCACTTTATTTAGAGATTATATAAAGAAGGACATGTTCTGTTTTTGTTGCATGAATTACAGTTTGATTACAAATTAAAGGGCTTAATGTTTTATGTTTTTATGAAGCCACCAAGGGCTTGCATAAGACTTACACAATTTTCATCATTTTACTGTGTGTTGTTCATCATTTTTTCTTCTGTTTTTCATCTTGCTTTTATTTATTCATAAGTCAAGAACTATAAGCACACTTTAACTGAACAAGCAGTAACAGCTTTTCTTTGGGTATAGTGCCTTCTGTTTCTCCAATTCGTCTCAGCACCACAACATTTGGAGCATTCATTTCCCCAAGTATGGAATTTTGCCATTTTATTCAAATAATTTTACACAGAACACAAAAAATAAACTTAACAGTGAAGATGGCTAAGAGCTACTTGTTCATATTCTTTTTATGAAAGAAGCAAAGCACCAATTGCAATATTTGATAATTGATTTTCTTTCTTTCAGATTTTTGAAAACAAACCCCGATCTGAAGTTGGAGCTAAGGTAGAGACAGTGAAGGAGGCCCATCATTAAATTGAACCAAATCATGTGATTCTTTAGCTCCTGAGTACAGTGACAGCTTATGATGTCCAATCTGGCAACACACCGACTCAACTCTTTTTTCCTCAATCTGGTGAGTCACTGAGGAGGGAGAGAGGTTTCATTAATACAGTTGAGGTCAAGTAGGGATACCCCCTTTAAAACACACCCACTATATATATATATATCACTTCACTGCGCAAGAGACAAACTGAATCCCATTGATCATTAAGGAAATAATACACAATACTAAGAACCAAGGGTATGCAGACTAATTTTTGGGTAAATCAGTTTTTTATTGGCTTGTGGAATATATTTCAGTAAATTTTACATCTCTTTTTGACTAACAAAGGGAAAGCGTTGCCAGTGTTCAAGTGTCTGTAGAAGAGGGTGATCTGGCATTCAATTTTAACCTTGAGAAGTGAGTATTTGTGTAGTGTGATAAGCATCTCAAAAGGCAATAATGGTAACGTATATTCTCTTGAACAGAATTGAAGGGAGTATGAACGGGGAAACCATTTAAGGTACAAATCAAAAGAAGTCATTATTAAAAGTGTGTTTAAAAGAAATACTAATAAATAAATAAAATCAAGTCTCACCTGAACAATGATGTAATCAACAGGTTGAAAAAACCCATTTCCCCGACCGTGATCATGCACAACATTGTGTTTCCCATTATTAAAGGTAAGAGTTTTTTTTCTATAATGAATGATGATGTAGTTTTTAAAAAATGGGCATGTTATTAACTCATGATCTCATTAACCCTTTTCAGCTCACTTAGCCAAAGGTTTTCAACTTCCTGGTTTATTAGGATCCTATATTGGGAAGGTACACATTGTAAAGCCTCAAGTTAAGGTCTTTAAAGTAAGCTCACGTTTCCATGATTGTGATATTTTATAAATACTGTCAATAAGCATTTTATGAGATATGAGTGGCCATAACTTTTAAAAACCCAAAAATAAGATTTTTCAACTTGTTTTTTGCACAGGATTACTGTTGATTGGAATGAATCTTTCAAGAAAAAACCTATCTTGACCATGAGGGAAAAATATATTTGTAAAGGCGATTTAAAGAGAAATAAAATGCATTTTCCTCAAAAAAAAACATTTTTTGAAATTTGCATGAATAAAAAAACGGGCAATTTTCCCCCCTATAACGCGTTCTTTGTTTTTGTAGTTTAAAAATGTATTCCAGCAAACATGGAAAGTTAGGGAACCCCATATGGGATAAAATTAGTCTCAGTTTTACTCTGAAGGGGGTACAACTATCCAAAATTTGATAAATTTTACAAATGTAATTACTATCCACAACCAAATGTTAAAATTCGAATTACATAAATAAACAGAAACTTTTCGGGAATACAGATTTTTTCTTTGCTTTAGTGTATGAATTTGCATGAAAAGGGAAAGATGTCATTTGGGGATCAAGTGGCCCGGGCATTATTGAAAACCTTTTTGTTCTTTGGATTTGAGTTTCTTTTTGCATTTTTCAGCATTTCAACCCACACACAACACACCCTCCCCCAAAATCCGGGCCAATTTTTTAATTTTGCCTAAACCCATAAATTTTAAAAAAAATTCCAAAAAGGTGGATTTGTCCATCACAAGGGGTCACCCCCCAACAACCGTCCCACCCCATCTAACCCCTGAATTAAAAAGGCATAGCCTTTTTCCAAACATACTTTCCTAAACCGACTTGGCGGGGGGCATAAGAAACTGTCCAAAAAAAAAGGTTTGCGACTGGACACATGCCCAAAATAAAATTTTGGCACTTAAAGTTTAATTTTCACAATGTGAAATTTAGCAAAAGATCAGGGAAAAATAAATTTCAGCAGGGGAAAGGTGCATTTAGCTCAAATTTCTTTTGGGGTACTTTTTTCAAAAAGCCCAATGAATATCAATCATCTGATATGTATTCTTTCCCGATATTCCCCAAAACCCAATAAGAAAAAAGCTTTTTTAAAAATTTTTAGAAAATAGTTTTCACAATTCAAAAAATCATGATGGTTTTTGATTTAAAATACAATTTCTCTTCCAGTCAGGCACAATGACCACCTCAAGCAGTTTCCCAAACAAAAGACGAGCCATTGGGCCCCCAACAACATCAACCCGCTCTGACAAACCTCTGCTTGTTCATGAGTACCTGAGAGGAGTGTTAAAATAGCTGAGACACAGCACAGTTATTGTTTTATGTCTGTAGTAATTTTTTTCAATGATTATACACCAGATTTTAAATGCAAGCAACAGCTTTTAAATGATCACTATTTTTTCCGTTTTCAGCTTTATTGGGAATCATAGTATTTAAAAAAAAGTAGTGATACAGAAGACAGCAGAAATAAAAAAACGGAAAAGGGCTGACAGTGACTAGGGGAGAATGCAAATGACATGATGTAATGAATAGCTTAATTCTTTTGCGTCAGCACATTAAGACTTTTTGAGAGGCTTTAGCTTTTTCCACAAAATAACAAATAAGTGGACCTTAAAAATCATTTTGATTTATTGAATAATTATATTTTTTAGTTTAGGGGCAAACCTTTTTGTTTATTTATTTATTTTTAAATCATAAGCCCTTTTCCGTGTTGTAATAAGTTATAAATATTGTTCCTCATTTTTTCGGGTTTTCCCTTTTTTTTTTTTTTCTGAAAAAATGTAGTGAGATTTTTGTTTAATAGTACATTTGGGTTTTCTTATTTGTAAATGTATTTAAAAATTTAAAAAACATCTTTTTTCAACTTTTCAGGTCAGAAAATGTGGAAATCTGTATAAATTTAAAAAAAAATAAAAAAAAAAATAAAAAAAAAAAACAATCACAAAAAAAAAAAAAAAAAATAACAAAAAACATCCCTGCTTAAAGACCTGTTGTGACCTAGTCTTTAAAAAATAAAGACTATGAGTAAATCCAAAACTTTGACAAACATACAGTTATATGAATGGAATTTTATTCTGTATATATATATATATATATATATATATATATATCATTCTGAAGAATAATGACCAAACAGCAACATGACAACATTCAGAAATTGTCCTGGGGTGGGTGTTTAAGCTGCTGCTGCTTGAGGTGATTTTTTGAATACAATAGATGGAAACCCTTTTGAGAATGTCTTGATGACGGTGAATCCAGTGTTTCTGTTTCTCTGTAGTCTGCTCACTAGCTCTCGTAGGAAAGCATGAGGCACCGCTGACCAGCAGGGGCACATGACAGTTTGATCAGCATCACTTACACTGAAGACAATCTAAATGAAGCGAAATAAAGGTTCAGGGACATTTCTTGTAGCTAAACAGCGAACTACATAAAAAACAACACAATCTCTCTTCCATCAAGTTACTTCCTACAAACCTCAACATATGGTGTAAAAATCCGTGACCTGTCCCAAACTATCCCCAGTACTGGCCTGGTTCTCAAAGCGGACTCCAGCAAACTTCTGGAGTGAAGGTACTGCCGTTATTAGTCCTGGACAAGCGTCCGTCCTCATCTGCTTGTCCTGAAATAATCAAAAGGCGATTTAACATAACATTTTCGAGGGATTCATAAGTAAACCACTCACTTTTTATCATTATTAATTCTATGACTACTCAGTGGCTGTGTAGGAAATAATCTAATCAAAAAAAACAATACAACTTTCAATCAGATTTCTTCTGAAAATAAATAAAATAAAATAATAATCCGGTTACCCAATCTGGAGCGGTTATGCGGTTCCAGATGACATGCGGGGGTCCAGGCGGTGTAGACTGAGGGCCATTCTTGCCGCTTTTTGGGACACAGTCCCCAGTGTTGAGCACATGTGTAGTGATGGGACTGCTGCTTTCGCTGAAGAACCCATAGCTATAAAACCTAGACTACATAGAGCAACTATGGATTTTAGGATGGATAGTTCCGAAAAAAGTTGCATCTGACTCCTTCTTTTCAAGTCAGAACGGATTTCATTTACTAAAGGATGGATTCAAAAACATTAGTATTCCATAATAAAAACGACGAAACTCCTGTCAATATTAATAGTTTAATTTTTTCTTTTTCTGGATGAGATTTTTAAACTCGTACAAAGAACATTAATACCAGCTTAAAGACTATCAACAGATGTTTAAGAAGATATTAAGGTCTTACCCTGCTGTAAAAGTCAGAGTCTTCTTGCTACATGTTGCTCTGTTTATGTGAAGGATGATCTGGTACTCGTCACTGTTTGATTAGTTTCATTGAGTTAATCAGCAAAACCAACCAGCGGGAAGCACACAATGGGTTAATATTTAAAGCCAACAGCTCTCTTAAAAACGTTTTTAGTTTCACAAATCTTTAGAGATATAACATACCGCAAAGCAAAGACTGAATCTAACAATCCTACCTTGAAGTCTCATTACATGCATAGGAAAGGAGGGACAATACCGAGCTAACTGCTGTTTGAGGCAGACGGACTTTGAAACTTTAGTAACTTGTTTTGATTTGGTTTTTTACATGAGTGGTGAAAAACATACGGATAATAATACCTAAGGTTACTGGACGGGATTGAATCATATAGATCACTGGTTTACAGACCCAGAGACCCCCATTATTATTATGTATTAAAAAACCTAACGCTGTTTTCTTTAATTGAAGAACATTAATAACATCATTAGATTATGTAAATCTTAACAGATCATAAAATTGTCATGAAAATTGAAGTTCGATCACCTTCGATCAGGCACCCCCTGATTTAAAAACCGCTGATGATTGTATAGGATAATGGCTATTGATCAAAATTCTGTCATTAAAAATATGATTGGACAAAAACATATTTTGAGACCTCTATAATCAATATACTGGATCTTATGGATGTATTTTTATTTCTGTTGGTGAATACATTCATGCAACATCAGTGATAAAAACAAAACAGCATTCCATAATATATTTACATAAAGCACAGTAATATACAACAAAAAAAAAATTCACAAACCAGCGCCCTCAAGAGAGAAAAGAAAGACAGACAGAAACAGCCAAAGAAGAGCAGCAGAAAAACCACCTTTATGATTGTAGGCCTTATTAACAAAACAAAACAAAGTGTGTGGACTTTAAACTAAATTTTCCCCATTAAAAAACAACAACCAACAACAAAACCTTTTCCTGATTGCATACAGTAAAATCCTAGTCTTAACACTAAAGCCTGGCCAGAGCTGTTAATGAGGAGATATTTTACATATCACTTGCAATGAGCAGAAACCATGTCTAGTGTGGTAACAGAGGGTAGATGATGGACTAAACAAAAATTATGAATTAGCTGTACTGGAATAACTATTATACATTATGTAATTTTAATGACATTTCCGGGTTAAAAAGGAGTTTATGTAACATCGTCAGGTTAAATCTTAAGTTTCAGCTATGGCTCATACATTACTACATAATTTTAGCAATTTTTTTTAATATATCAGGGGCTATCAGGTTTGATAGTACAGGTAGATCTCATTATTAGCATCAGCAATTTAATGTGTTCGAAACCATAAAACTAGATTTATGTACCCGGTATCGGCAATAACGTAGTGTGTGTGTGTGTGTGTGTGTGGTCAATCCTTCAATGTTGATCTTGCGTCTTCTCAGTATTGGGGACTTTAATAAATGGAAAAAAAAAGCTTGTGTTCCAATACGTCGATGGAATCATCAGCAGCGTTGTGACCGCACACATAGTTCGTTTGTTCTGGTCCTGTTGTAGACAGCTGCTCCACAACCGGATTCAAACCTGGATTAAGTGTTCAGACTATTCACATATGAAACTCTGAACGGAGCGGGATAGTTGGAAATGATCCAGATATGGTTTTTTCTTACTTGCCCCCCGGTCCTTTTCGTTACACCAATCATTAGAGATCCTGGGACTTTGCCCCCAAAAACTTGGTATCTGAACTGGGAATCTGATGAAGAGAGCAACAGAAACATTTAGGACCAAGGGAACAGTTTATGGCAGGTGATTTAAACACAACAAAACAAACAAAAAAAAAAAGTTACAGGTTCAAACTTACCTGAAACCTGTGTTTACATGTAGAGCACCACATCTGCTTCCTAGTATTAACACTAGACCAAAACACATGAATAAATACACAGTAATAGATGACTGTCAAACATCAAATAGTACATTTTATACCATTTATACATTTTTTTGGGGGGGGGGGGGGGGGGGGGGGGGGGGGGGGGGGGGGGGGTTTTGTTTATCCTGAAATATTGTGTTCAAGATGTTTAAGTTCAAAGAACAAGTTTGGTGTTTAAGCCGGTTTTATAATCCAATCATACAGTAACAGAAAATTGTACCAAATTTCAGAAATCATAAGAAATGTATTATACCTTAATTGCAAAAAAGTCTTGTTGCTATTAAAGAGTAATGTGAAAATATAAATGAAAATAGAAAAAAGTAAAAAAAAATTTTCTCTGCTTTGGTACAGTAAGGTGTGTATTTCGTGGATTGTCAAAACTATTAGTACTAATATCACAACAGATCATCAAAAGGTGCAGGGTGTTTTCAAATATTTTTCAGCATATATTCACTTGTCTTTATTATCAGTACACACAATCACAAAGTATCCTTTTCACTACAGAAAATGAGTGTTAATTTATATAAATGTTTCATTCACAGCCTTTCATAAAAAGCTCTGTTACTTGTGGAAAATAGTCACCAAAGCGAATAATGTGTTTATTTTTTGTTTAAACTGTAATTTATAAATTAATTATCACAATGATTGTAGACACAATTTTCTTTACTATGAATAATTTGACAGTAATTTGTAAAAAAGCCAGACTTAATTTACTGTATAATTGATTTAATGTTGGTCTCATGACTACTAAGTGTTTCTAAGTGTCTGAGTGGGAGGTGAGCATCAGCCATTGTGTGTGTGTGTGTGTGGTGTGTTTACATGCTGTCTGTTTCACACTGCTGTGCCTGCTGTCTCTGGGCTCTGTGGGTCCCTGTCTGTCCTCAGGGGAGGAGAGCTACCAGATGAATCGTCCGCCGACTGCTCACAGAGCCATGGAGGCGGAGAGAAACGCCACCGCAGTCTCCTGAGATTCACACACACACACAAATGCTCTAAATGCACCTAAAACTGTGAGATCAAGGACAGAAAAGCTGACCAAGGGGGGCCCGAGGCTCCAGCCCCTTTAGAGGCGCCACTTGCTCAAAATGTGAGACATAATGTCCAAATAATGACAAAATAACATCACAAATACATGAGACCCCACTGCGCCCTGGTTCATATCCAACACCTTTACAAGGTGCATTCTAATGATGAAAGAAATGAGTGTTTTAACCTGACAGCTCATGGCTTTGAGGGTCCATCCGCTCCAGACTGTTCAGCAGCTCGTCTATCTGTGATTTAATCACTGTCAGTTCTTTCCTTAATGACACATCAGCGCCTCCATTCTTACTGCAGAGAGAAGAGGTTAGCGAGCATTAATGTTATGTTCAGCGACACTAGCGTCTAACTAATGCCACTGTTGGAGCAGAAGTTACACACTGCAGCTTTAAATAAAGACTCAAAGACATGTGAGATGTGACCTAGCAGTTAGCACACATGCTATTCCCAAAAAATAGCTTAAAGTGGATTTTGTGATTAATAGCAGCACCAAACAAAACGCAAAAATAACTGTTTCCAAACATGTTTCCCAACTGGTCTTTTCTGCCCCACCCCCAATTTACCATTAGATGGACAACCCTGTAGCCCCTGCCCAAACTCACATCATTGGTTGAGCCACAGTTTGAGCACTTTCACCATTTAAACATAGTACAGCATAAAAATCAATATACAAAAGCTTTAAAAAATAAAACAAAAAAACAAGAGAGAAATGAGGATGCCCCGCTTTAAGCAACTCTTCTAATCTAATGTCTCTAATGAGTGAAACACTTTTTTTTAGATTGGACCTCTTTTCCGCAGCATGATAATACCACTCAAACACCCCCTCCAATCCCAGCTGGATATAAAAAACCGAAACCCATTCCAGCTCAGCTCCAGCCATTAAAAAGCAGTTTGAACCTCCCAGCTACAAAGGCAAACTCATTCTACTGTGATCTGCTGGCAGTAAAAACTATTAGGGCTTGTAATAAAGCACTATAAACGCTTCGTATTGGTTATGCACTATTAATTTGCTATAATTGCTTTTGGTGATAGGCTAAAGGTTTGCTTACTGGAGGGAGTAGTCTATAGCGGAGGGAGGATTTTAAGAGAAGAAACCATCTGGACTTCGACAGCAGAGGCGCATGCATGCACTTAGGCATACACGCTCACAAAAAAACAAATGAATTATAAAGTGAGCAACATTCACCAAAACACATACGAGGGTACAAAATGTTGTACAAGAGATGCTGATATTCATTATAAGATGCAAATGCAAAAATGAACGTTTGGCCAAACCATTGCAACACTGTGGCCTTTCTACACTGCATTCTCACTGTGATAAGCTCCAGTACTCAAGGGGGCGATAGAGTTACCTTAAAACTGCTCAGGCAGCTTGCTATAAACATACTGACAGTTTAATTCTGCATAATCTTGAGTTTCATGTCAGGGCGAAAAAATTCCCTGTTGCACTCAAGTCGACCAACAGAAATATGTTTGGTTTGAAAGCATAAATTGCTACATTATTTAGAGTAGACAATGGACCTACTGTGCCTGCCAATTTGTGCTGAAATTTCACCAACACCTTTACACTGTTTCTACACCGGGTGTGACTGTTGCGTTGCGTTGAGCTAAAACAGCTTGAGGCTACATTTTACAATGTGTAATTCATAAAACAAACTGTAACAAACTTAAAAAATAATTGTTTCCAAACAGGTTTCCCAACTGCTCTTTGTGTCCAGCCTCCCATCTGTCACTGGTTGGACAAAAATGTGTCTACACTGGGCTTGACTGTTGTTGTGTTGCATCACACGGTGGCTAAAACAGCTTGAGAATGTCTACATTTTAAAATGTGTAACTTCTTAAAACAAGCTGTAACACAGACAAAAATAACAGCTATTTCCAAACACGGAATATCCTGTGATACGTTCGAAAGAACAAACGTCTGAAGCCATAAGTGAAACATACAAATTGGCAGAGCAGGACTGGAATTGAGAACCCCTGCCTTAATGCAAGATTGTCATTACTATATTCAGTCCATTTTTCATAGAAAAGTTTTTACATTTTAATTGTATATATGCTAACAAGTTATATACGTTAAAGTATATACATCTTGAGCTTTGAGAGATGTCAGGTGCATCTTACGCTGGGTTTCCTCTGCTCCTGGACTTGTGTCTGCTCTGAGGTTTTTCTCTGCTATGCCGCAGGGCTGCGGAAGAAAAGAGGGAGAGGAACACGTCCGTCGAAAAGATGCGAAGTCACACGGGATGGTCGTCACAGACATCGGAACATGTTGATAATCGAAAACCCTGAAAATGAAAACCATATGAGTGAAGAACTGAAAGAAATAAGTTCTCTAGGAAGATTTTCTTTCACGATACTCTCAATTCTGATTCACAATGCACGGTTATTATTGGCAGGCCCTGGCCTACTTCCTGTTCCGTGACTGAAGAACATCACAGCTTATTATGCATGCCAGCCACAGCCTCTGCATGATACATACATTAGCGGCATGGCACTTTACTGATCACTCTACGTCTCCAGCTTTAGTTCTTCTGCTCTGTCACATCCTCGGCATCATGCTGCGAACGGCGAACTGGTCTCCGGCAAAACTCGGCAACAAAGAGCTTTTTCAAAAATTGCCAAGCTTTTTATTTAAAGATTCAGCAGGGTCTCATGAAATAGGAGACTTTTCCCATTATGCCCTGAGGCCTAGCGGTTTTTGTTACCGGAGAGAGATATCAGGGATGATGAGAGATTGGGAGAAATCTGCTGCTGGTTGTCAAGAGCGTGATGGAGCATGCAATCAGGAAAAGGGGCTAGCATCGAGTGAAAGAGACGGGACCAGACAGAAGTAAATGCATAAGCCGGCCCACACTGAATCTGCAGCTAAAGAGAGTACTGCAGATTTCAGCAGAATGGAAACGTCCCTTGTCTGTTCAGTTATTAAATATTAATTTTTTTTAATTAAATTGCTAAAAATAATAATAATAATAATAAATATTTAGTTACTCTTCTTGGAGTAAGAGTGTAAGGGGGACCCCTAGTTTAACATTTAAAATTTTGGATCATAGTTAAAAATGTTTTTGTTTTTTTTTTTTTTTTTTTTTTTAACCATTCAGAGTTTTAGTTCAAATAGTTGCCAAGGGCAACATTTCTCATACAGTATGTATATATATAATATATATATAAGTATATATATATAATATAATATATATATATTCAAATCCAGTAGTATTAGTATAGTTAACAAAAACTAAAATTAAATCTATAACCATAGAAAAACTTTTACATTTACATGAACTGCAAATAAAAATACGAAAAATTTAACTTTTTTTTTTTAATTTTCAGATTTATATTTGCCATTTTGATTTAGACTGTATGTACTAAAATAACTCAACTAAAACTCAAATAAAACTGTAGCCTGTTTTTAATATATATATATTCTAAAAACTAAAAAGGACCAACGTCACAAACAACATTACTGAAACTTGTAACTAAAATTAAAATGAAAACATAAAAATAAAAGCTAAAAAACTACATTATTGATGCTAAAATACCACATTTTTGGCTATTTTGAATATACTTAAAAAATAATTTATTCCTGTGATGCAAAGCTGAATTTTCAGCATCATTGACTGCCCACTCCTTCAGTGTCACAATGTAACATCCAGTCTATCAGCATGATCATTTAGAAATCATTCTGATATTCTGATTTATTATGAGATAAGTTTTTGAAACAGTTCTGCTGTCTAATATATTTGATGAATAAAAGGTTAAAAAGAACTGCATTTATGCAAAAAAAAAAAAAACTCTAATAAAGTATATTCTAATAATATATTTTCTTTACCATCACTTTTTATCAATTTAACACAGCTCCTTGCTGAATAAAAGTATTGATTTTTATTTAAAAAGAAGAAAGAAAAAAAATTACTGACCCCAAATTACTGACCAGTAGTGTATATTGTTTATTACAAAATATTTATATTTTAAAAACATAGCTTTTTTTTTTCTTTTTTTACTTTTTATTCATCAAAGTATCCTAAAAAAGTATCACATGTTCTGAGAAAATATTAAGCAGCAGAACTGTTTCCCAACTTTGATAATGAATCATCATATTAGAATGATTTCTAAAGGATCATGTGATAATGAGCCTAAAAATTCAGCTTTGCATCACAGAAATAAATGATAATTAAAGTATAATAAATTTAAAAACAATTATTTTAAATTGTAATAATATATTCACAATATTAAAAAAAAATTTCTGTATTTTTGATCAAATAAATGCAGGCTTGATGAGGCAGAAGAAACTTCTTTCAAAAACATTAAAATAGTAATTGTTCCAAACTTTTGACCTGTACTGCACACACACACACAAACACACACACAACACACACACACACACACACACACACACACACAATGACTTGACTAAAATTTAATGGAAACAAAATATGAAAAAGTAAAAAATCAAATCCAGTAATATTATATTATTATTAGTTAACAAAAAACTAAAATTAATCTAAAACCATAGAAAAACTTTTTACATTACAACAAATGTTAACTGAAATAGAAATATGAAAAATTTAACTTTTTTTAAATTTTCAGATTTATAGTTGCCCATTTTGATGTAAACTGTATGTACTAAAATAACTAAATCTCAAATAAAAACTATAGCCTTTTTAGTTTTTTAATATATATTATATATATATATATATATATATATATATATATATATATATATAATATCTTAAAAACTAAAAAAAGGCCAACGTCACAACAAAATTAGTGAAACATTACTAAAATTAAAAAACGAAAAATAAAAGCTAAAAAACTACATTCATTGATGCTAAAATACCACAGATTTTAAATCTTATTATAATTTAAAATAACTGTTATATATATATGTGTGTTTTGTGTATATATATATATATATATATATACACACACACACACACACACACACACACAGTATGTATGTATTTTTGTGATATTATCATGAATTCTGAATCTTTTTATGACTAGGGAGGTCCACGTCATGGGGGGAGGTAACGTACAACGTTCAAAAAAGTTAATGATTATATTTTTTTTGTTATAGATTTTTAGAGTCATTAAACAGAAACTTTTCCTAAAAAATAATAAATGTTTTCAAAGCCCCCATGCATAAACCAACACAAATAAAAATGATCAAGTTTTAAGAATGTGGTACTTGTGTTTTAAAGAAAGAACTAGTACTTTGTTGTCTGTCCTACCTATTTTGATTCTTTTCATGACTACAATTTGGGAAATTATTGCACAGAGAAACTGAGACACAAAGTAGGCTGGAATCAAACTTCAGTTTCCCACACGAGCATCACAGCATGAGTGCTAACCACTAGGCCATGACTCCATAACTGCACACTGCTACAATGCTAAGACATTCTCCTGCTGTCTTTCCTCCTTCTCTCTCTCTCTCTTTCTCAATGAAGGAAATAGGATCAAATGCCACACGGAGAGGTCTCTTAAAACTAATGAGATTTTGTTCTAAAGTGACAGGCTGATCTTTCAGACAAGCTTCATTATCCAGAGTTCAGTCTCTGTCTGATGGCTCACAGAGAGAGAGGCGCATCTGAATCAAACGCTTCACCGTATGCGCTTCTATTAACGGTCATTCATGTACATCAGGACAGATATCAGCTTTCATTTGATTGTGTGAGACGGATTTGCTGCCTGTACAAATAAATTGTAAACAGCAGGGGCCATAAAGACATCATCCGGCAATTATATCTCTCTTTATGTCGTTTTAGCGTTATAAAACAATATTGAGTTGGCACAAACATTCCTGATCTTTCATTGTAGCTTGCAGAATGTTTGCTGTATCATTAGCGCATCTGTTTGTTGTTCACTAAAGTCGCTGTGTAAATCACTGCAGGACAGAAAGTGTTAAACGGCACACTGGGACAAACTCACTGAACAGATATAATTGAAAAGTGTAAAGCTGAAACTGCTCACTTGTCCTTCGTGTGTTTGACATGATTGATTCTTCCCCCGAGGTAATTCAGATTGATTAATTCAGATTGAGTGTGCACACAGGGGAAAGTGGTTTGTCTGAAATGAATGGGGAACACAGAAGCGGGATGAATAATAAAGTAGAAGAAAGAATTCTTCTACTACATCACCACTAAAAAAAAAAAAAACATCATCACATAAGAACGGGAAAATAAATAAAAAAAAACCTCAGAACTGAAATATGCTGCTGTGTCCACAGAACTGAAATCTGTAAACGTGCTTGACCTTGGATCATGCATAAGCAAACCTCACATTATGACATTATGAGAGATCATAAATAATCATTTAGATTAGTATGACAATACTGCTGATGGAGAATTGAAGAGTACTGCTGAACTTTGCTAATGGACTGGACTAGATATGAACAAAAAACACATGTTTGGAAGCAGATAAAGTACCAATATGCTCTATATGTTAATATTAATACATTAATCCTGTTCTGTTTCTCCAGCAGAAAGTGCTTATGAATTTCATTTGTCTCCATGTATTTAATTGGTCTCCATATACTTATACCTTTAACTGAAAAATACTGAAAAATAAACACCATATAAGAGCTTAAAATATGCAAACAGATTGGTATATCACTGGTTCATGAATGAATAGTGTTGTTTTGTGTTGCTGAGTGATTACCTTTGCTTTGCTTTCAGGTTGAAAGTGCTTTTCAAACCCTATATTGATCCTGTTCCACTGTTTTATGGCCCTTACGGTTTTCCCTGGATTCAACTCAGCCCAGACAGATTCTCTGATGCACAGATAGGGAGCTGTAAATTACTTTGCCTCAGAGGAATCCGGTGATTGAGGGAGATATACATTAGATTGCAGTGGGATCAGACTGGGTCAGATTGCCGCTCTAAGCTGCTGCAGGATAAAAGAGTCTAATGACAGTGATATCCAGCTCTTAAAATAACCTGCTCACAGCTGCAGATCTCAGCCTCAAACGCTTCTCAGTCCCAATGTGTCTGAACCTCTTTAATAGTGATATCTCTTTTACTCTTGCTCATATTTAGGGTGAGGGATTTGAATCAAACCCTAAAGTATTTAACTTCGGTGTGGGCTCTTACAACTTGAGCCACACGTAACACTTAACAACTGCATAGCATTGCCCTAGCAACCAACTACAACACTCAAAACGTCTTAGTAACTACTTAGCATCAACATGACAACCACCCAGAAATTGCGCCAGAAGTTTTCACACCACTCACATTTTAAGAATATGTAGAAATTGAGTTTAAAATTATTGCCATCATAAACTATTTCATCAAAAAAGTGCATTATTTATTTTTTATTTCATTTTATTTTATTTTATTTTATTTTATTTTATTTTATTTTATTTTATTTTATTTTATTTTATTTTATTTTATTTCATTTCATTTCATTTCATTTCATTTTATTTTATTTTATTTTATGCAATGCAATGCAATGCAATGCAGTATGGTACGGAAGCTTATGTCCTATTTATTTTTTTACCCAGAATATTGCATATGTATGTGGTCAAACCATGCCTAAAAATTCAGAAATAAATAAATAAATAAAAATAAAATAAAAAAAAGTGCATAACGTAAAATCAGTATTCTGAAAAAATCTGAAGTGTGCAATGTAAACTCAAAACAGCAAGATACAAACTCCCAATTCTGACAAAAATGTAAAATTTGCGAGATGGAAAATCACAATTGTGAGATATAATTCGCAATTCTGAAATGTCTGAATTCTGGAAATATAAATTTACAGTTTCAAGAAAAAAGGCAGATTTGTGAAATAAAACGTCAATTAATTTTTGCATACATTTTTATTCTGAGGCGTGAATAAGCTTCCATAGAACTGCAAGAGAATTTACCCAATGACATATTTTTATTTATGTAAATATTATATTTATTCATATTTACATATTTGAATTTTTTAACTAATGTCAAGATATTATGCTAAAAATACTTTTTTTTTTTTAATGTAAATGTTAAAATGTTAAAAATAACAAACATTGTCATAAATATTTTACACTCACTGCTACAGGACAGATATGACATGATACGTTTTATTTTTAATTACATTTTACTTCAACTTTAAGTCAATACTAAAAGATAGATGCTTTAATAATGGATAATATAATAAAATCTGAACAAATAACATAAGATATGAATATATTTGAACTGCAGTATTCTCTATTATGTTTTTGCATCCATATTCATTCAGCTGCAACCATGTTCACCCTGACAAATGTGAATTATATTTTTGAAGAGTATGTTTTCAGTGAGCAGTTCTGCAGAGCAAAAGTGTTGACACGGTGCACATTTTAAAATGAGTGCCGAGAAAAAGCGTTCTATTGTTTATTAAAAGTAATCCCTCGTGAATCATTTTATTGCTCTCTTATAAGCTTCCTAAGTGAAGAAAATGGCTTTGTTAGCCAGAGGCAACATCGTGCAAAGCAGAGGGCTAAATTTAGACTTTTGTTATGGCAGACACACACACATCTCTGAGCAAAAAAAAAAAACGGCCTCTAGAGAACCCCCCGTGTGCCACACTAATGCATGCTGCCAAACGTATTTTCAGAGGTTTTCTCTCTCTACGAAGGGATGCTTGCCCTGCGGGAGGACGTTTAAAATGCAGATAGCATCCGGGGTCGTGCTGAATCTCAGCGCACACTAATGCAGTAACAACAGCATGTGACCGCAGGCCATAACCAATGAGACGTCAGATCTTCTGATGAGATTGAAATAGAGAACAAAGTTCCTGATGTGTGAAAACACTTAACAAGAGGCAAATAAGCGGCTGTGTGAGTCATACGGAGCCCAGAGCCAAGAGAGAAGACGCCAGTCAAAGCCGCCCTATAACATTATGCAAATAAGTGGAGTAAACTCCCGTTGAACGTGCGTGTGTGTGTGTGTGTGAGTGCTGGTAGGATGCTTAGGAAGGTAAATGAGATTAAATGGACTACAAAACTGCATTATAGACCTTGAACTTTTTAGAGCGCATTGTGGGTAGATTCGGTCTGTAATACAGTATGTGTTTATCATATATGTTTATATGCGTAAATGTCATGACTGGTTGCCAGGGTGTTGCTATGCAGTTGCTAATATGTTCTGGCCCTAGTCTCTATGGCCACATTTTCGTTACATGGTTCAAGTGACTGATTTTTTCCTCCCATGTGGCACAAATCGGATATGTAAGCTGGAAAAAAGCACATGGATTCTGATAGTCTCAAATCAGGCGTCCTTTATATGGAAATAAATCTGATATGAATCAGATCTGTTAATTTGCGTCTGCCATATTAGTGGAAACCTCAAATAAAAACCAACGATAACCTAAACCAAAAAAAAAACTACGTGATTCCTGGTGAAAAACTACATTACCCACAATTCTGCAAAGAAACCTCAACCAATCAGAACTGCGATAAGCAATCCTACAAAAAGAACACTTTAGCATCTACCCACTGCAAATGACATTAGAGTCAGTCTCCCTACGCTTTTTGAATACTTAAATGTTTGTATATATGTGCATATTTTGCAATCAAATGTAAAATATATTGATTCATGGGATTGTAGTTCTTTCCCTCATTAATGCCGTTAATTACACAGACTTTGTACCTGTGTATTTTTGTATGATTTTCTTGCTTCGAAACCAAAGTTTGTAATCTTGTGGCCTAAAACTCTTTAGCGGAGACTTTTTAAATCACTACATGAATGGGAGAACACTTCTATAACCAAGGCTGCTAAAAAAAGTGGGTGGCACAATTTTAATGCTATATGCTGCATAGTGGACCAGACTTTATGCCGATAGTCAAAAGTTTTAAAAATATACCTCATACAAATCTAATTGCACCAGAAATGTCCTTTAGCTCATAACTCAGAACAGAACAAAGCCTAATATCAAAAACACCGGAAAATGGATGTTGGCAGGGACTGAAAGGAGAATAGACTTGAGAAAGATGAGAAAATCAGAGTGACACAGTGTCAGAAATATGAGTGGAACTGCACTGGAGACGCAGGAAGCACATGTTTCATATTTCTTCATGACATATGCCTGTGAGAAATGTGTGTGTGTGTGTGTGTGTGTGTGTGTGTGGATGTACCTGTAAGGCTCATTTCGAGGTCGCTTCATACTGGGTCTCTGTTTGGAGGGTCGCAAAACTCCTGTCATGCTTTTGTCTAAATAAGAAAGACAGCACAAGTGCGCGCTGAAAGGAAAACAACAGCGACCTGAATAATACAACAACACTCCTTCTGTCACACTGACATGCGCTGCCTCGTTCTTTATATTTATAGGGTAATAAAAAATGACTGAATCACATCAAGAAACAGAATAAATGAAAATGTTATGGTATCAGGGTATTAGAATGGAGAAAATCGACCTAAAAGAACTGTTTTGTTACAATGGGAATCGTCAAAATATATTTAAAGAAAGACAGGCTCATTATTTCATTGAAAGGCTGTTATAAACCAGCATATGTTGCTTGGTTCGGGTTAATCATCTGTGCTTTGAGATTAATATCTCTGTCACATGGTGAACACTATTCAGTGCACTTTCACCACGAATGCATCATTGTCCTTGTGATATAGGCCATTTAACAAGTAATGACTACAATAAAACACCGGGAGAGCATGTGTGTCTGTCTATGAAGTCTATACACTTTTGAGTTTGTAAAGTTTTTAAGACTATTAAATTCAAATTAACACATTAAATAACACACATTAGTAGAACAACAGTTACTAAATAATCAGATCACTGCAGAAAGTCACTGTATAATAGCCTAATATTACTCTCTCTATATGTTATCACAGTGTAAAATGTGAAAATGTGCAGTTCATATACTAAAAGGTGCTATTTCTAGCTGATCTGATCATAAAAATAAATAAATAATAATAATTAATTAGATTAAGTCTGGTTGATTTAGCATTATTGCTAACTAAAACAAAACCTAATAACATATTAAAAACTGTTCTTGTTAATTGAAATAAAGCTGAATTAAAATAAAATATAAATTTTAGATGACAAATTTAAATTTAAAAAAATTAAATAAAAAAATGAAATTAGAAATAAAATTAGAGATGTATTGGTAATTTTC
Organism: Cyprinus carpio; assembly: GCF_018340385.1. Taxonomy (NCBI): domain Eukaryota; kingdom Metazoa; phylum Chordata; class Actinopteri; order Cypriniformes; family Cyprinidae; genus Cyprinus; species Cyprinus carpio. The sequence goes on along the minus strand of NW_024879166.1, from coordinate 585,025 downwards.
TTCCAGGACAATATCTGTTAAAATAAGTTTCCTTTAACCCTAAAACACAACATAATGCAATGTGTAATTCATAATACAGGTATAACACCTGTGGAAAATCAATACGGACAATTCCTTCATATTAAAATTGGGCCATATTTTTTACAAACTTGTTTAAAAATTAAAATAAGGACCAAAACGGAAATAAAAAAATAAATTAACAAAAATATCAACAAAATAATATAATAAACAAATAAAAGCGCATAACAAAATCACTAAAACATACAAATTAATAATTTGTATTTAAATACAAATGTAGTTGATGTAGTTTTGTGAATCTCTTGAAAAAATATCCAGATCTTATTTCACCCAACCCACCCCCTCCAAAAAAAAAAAAAAAACAATTCATAAAATTAATAAAATTAAATAAAAAAATAAATAAATAAACAGGAAACAGTAATTAAAATCATCCCGGACCCAACTGATTTTGTTTTATCTGTAAAAATTAATATCACTATACAACAAATCAAGATAAATACAACTGAAATGAGTTCAATTCTCCTGATAATTTCACAACGCCAAGAAGACTTCACATTCTATATACAAAATATAATTCCTTATCTTTTACATTTTTTAAGGAGAAATATGATTTGATGTTTTTGAATGCAGTAATCAAAGATGTATACATACAGCTATTCAAAATGCCAACTGCAGTCTGACAGCAGTTCAACTTCCTGTAAAATACTGATGAGAATGAAGTGAAGGAATGAGAATTACTCACACTTACACTGAAGGCTGCGATGCTGACTTCTCCACAGAGTCATTACAGTCTTATATTCTGAACATCCTGCTCATCTGCTGAAGATTCCCTCGAATGCACTCTTTATCTAAGCTCAGAGAGAGAGAGAGAGAGAGAGAGAGAGCTCTTACTATGGAGTTAATGGCTCTTGCTACACTGGGGCTCGTACCATTTGCAAGCACATCACACTCAAAGGGGGTTTAAATGTGCTGCTGGACTGATCCATTTCCTGCAGAAGAGAATGTGAGAATAATGAAAGTTGTGAAGCAGAATTCAGCTGAGACCTCATCCATCACTGTCTGCTCAGTGCACGAGCCTCTGTTCTTTCATCAACAGCTCAACCGGGGGCCCTTATTAACAAAACCAATGAAACGATAACTTCATATAAATCTGTCCGGTTCCGTTTTAACATGACACAGCTGACTGGTTCTCTTCTCGTTATTCGGGGAGCTGTAGACTCATTCCCCTGAGCTTCTCCTCCCACCGAGGCTAATGTGAGAGGATGACAGATGAAGAAGGGACTGAAATCACGCTGATGCTGTGAAACTCGCGAGGGTTTGGGATTTAAAGAGCCGTCGTCTGTGACAGCTCCGTGATTTCGGAGAAACGCGCCTGTTCGTCCTGGGACACATTTGAGGAGGATGATTAATGAAAACCTGTGCTTCTGTGAAAAGATATACAGTTTGACTGCTTTTATAGCCATAATTGGATCTATATAACTGCAACTACTCAATAAATGAAGCTAAATAAATAAATACAACCTCCATTAAATATTTCAGCAGTGTACAGTGTTTACAAGCACTTTTGCTCAGATGATACAGTTTGGGAAACTGTATAGCACAAAACCGTGCCTATAATACTAATAAACCAAAAAATATTTATGTTATGTAACATAATTGATACAGCAATCTGAAAACCAAAAAGTGTCCGATAAGCCTACTTTTTGTCAGAGGAACTGCTGTGTTACAATTTTAAAGCTATAGCCTAAATATTGTGAAAATGCTTTTGTATCTAATTCAATTTATATAGCCTTTTTTTTTGTGTTTCGGACTTCTTTAAAATGTATAGGCCTACAATAATTTCACAAGGGTGCACTGTTTCTACATGTATTTAGCTTTGATTTGAAAGAAAACAGTGCATCCTTGTGGCGCGGATGACACAGAAGAGCATACAGTGGTATGGAGAGACACAGAGGAGACTGTTGACAAAGGAATTGTTGAATAAAGTCGTTATTTATGTTTTCTTCGCTTACAAAAAGTGTTCTTGTCGCTTCATATAACCCAGATTGCACGTCTGATGGCAGATGGAGTATTCTGACGACGACTTTCATACCTTTTATGGAACTTGACACTGTTATTTATTTGGCAGTCTATGGGACAGTCTCAAGCCTCCCGGTTTTCATCCAAAATATCTTAAATTGTGTTCTGAAGACGAACGAAGCTTTTATGGGTTTGGAACGACATGGGGGTAAGTGATTAATGACAAAATTTTCATTCTGGGGTGGAGTATCCCTTTAATGAGTTTGTAATTAAAAACAAATGCTCTGGTATGCTCTCTTCATAATCATGCTTCAAATTTTCAAAACATCTTTCAGCTCAGTCTGCAAATATGAAATAGTTTTTCACACTGTGAAACAACTGTGGTGTTTGCCTTTGGTTTTAACACCAGACTCTTATTTGGCCCTGTCTCCAAAACACAGAGTAGATCTAGTCCAAGAGTAGACCAGATCTGGAATAAACAGACCAAATGACTTAAACTTTGTTTGGAAAACTGGACAATGGAGTGGACTCTGAAAAATGAACCTACATGAAAACACTGATAACCTTTTCATTTAAATTAAATAAAAATAAAAAATACTAATAATTTAATTTAAAAACTCATGAATTTAATTTTACTTATAACATTTTAATTATTTTATTCTTATAATATTTTGTCTTACAGAATAAAATGTCTGATAAAATTTTTCTATGGGTAATAATGTTAACTATACATTTAAATTAAAACTCATAAATTGAATTAAACACAAAAAACATTGCTAAAAACATCAACAAACAAAAACAGTTACATAACAACAAAGAAAATCAAACACAAACCAAACACAAAAACAAGAAACTCAGTCTGTTACAGAACAGCACAGTAAAACACAACTCCAGCACAGACAAGACAAGCACAGGTCAGCACCCACGGCCAAACTGGTTTATACCGACAAGAGTAAGGCAGTGTCTAAAACAGGAGTAAATAACAGTCATTCACACAAATTGGAATGGAACTGTTCTCTCAAAAATCTAAATTTTCTCAAAAAATACTCACTTTCTCAGACCATCCAATATATAGATGAGTTTGTATCTTCCTCAGATTTTAAAGAACTGAATCACCACATCACTTGTTCATCAGTGGATCCTCTGCAGTGAATGGGTGCCGTCAGAATGAGAGTCTAAACAGCTGATAAAAACATCACAATAATCCACACCACTCCAGTCCATCAGTTAACGTCTTGTGAAAAGCTGTGTGTTTATAAGAAAGAAATCCATCATTAGGGTTTTTTTTTAACTTTAAACCATTGCTTTTGGCCAAAATATAAGACCAAAAAACACAAAAAAACACCCCCTCCCCAAAAAAACCACATCCCCTTTTCCCCTCACACAAAAAAACACACACACATATTTGTATAGATCTTTTTTCTTTTAAACAAAAAACAGTGCTTGATCTGTGCAGGTTTCTCCCTCATGCCCCATTCATGGCATACAATGTCAATTGTAGTAACAATTTATACATTATTCATGAAATAAAAGATGAAAGAATTTCTGTGCAATTTATTCATTAAATCTGTGCATAGATGTGCATAACATCTATGTAAGAATTATTCTTAAAACACAAACTAAGTATTTGTGTATTAATACTTCATTAATCCTCTGTGTAAGTTGATGCTTCAATTCAGTGCAACTCTTTATTTCTCTTTTAATTCTTTTAGAAACTTTCTTACATGCTTACATGTTGCTTTCATGAATGAAGGCCAGTATTGTGTACTGTTGTGTTGCTTTGTGCCTATTTCTGTTTTTCACAAACTATGCAGTAAATTTGTGGAAAGACGTGTTTTAGACGTTTCACTCAAATATACAACAGTTGACACTGAATGGACTGCACTTTCCTCAGGACTGCGCTCCCAGTTGTGTCATATCACATATGGTGTCTACTCTGACTATAGTCTAAAAGGTCATTGTATAAGCATGTACAGTTTTCTGTCCTCTTAGTTGTGGACACCACTGTAAACAATGTTGCATCCGCCTCTATATCAGCATCGTCTCATCGTCCTGCCTCTGTCTCCACTCATGTGAGAGCGTCCAGCTGCATTGAGTTTCTGGACTCCACCCACTGCACAGGTGACACACACACACACACACACACACACTGACACACACACACACACACAACTAACTGTCCAGAAAACTAACTGTATTTAAGATTTAAACCTAACTTAGAAAGTGTTAAAAACAATTGTCGCTATTTTTAATGCTACGTCAACTTAAAAATTCCCAAAATGCTAAAACTAATAAATAAAACACAACAATAATAAATAAATAAAAAAAAGCTAAAATATTAATTCTCTTATAAATAAACATAATATATAATGGTATATTTATTCTAAAATACTTTTTATATATTGTAATATATATGTGTAATATATGTATTTTTTAATTTATATTTTTGTATTATGTATTTGCAATGATCATGTGACACTGAAGACTGGAGTAATGATGCTGAAAATACAGCTTTGCCACAACAGTATTAAATTATGTTTTAAAGTATATTAAATAGAAATTTCACAATATTAATGTTTTTACTGTATTTTTGATCAAATAAATGCAGCCTTGATAAGCATAAGAGACTCCTTAAAAAACATTTTAAAAATCTTATTGATCCCAGACTTGTGAATGGTAGTGTATATATTAAACATCAGTGATGCTGCAATGTTAATTGAATTATAAATTTCATTTTAATATATGTAATAGACATGGTAATTATCTGACAGAACATTCAGATTTCTACGCTATTATTTTAGCTTTTATAATACCTGTCTGAATTATGAAAATCAGCGTATTCCAGTGATTCATCAGTGATGTTTCTGGCCCTCATTACCTTTAATCAGGTGTTACTCCAATGACAAAAGAGAGAATGTCTGCCAATGGTCAATTAAATGTATTTTTAAAATGCTAAATTATTCAGCGTGATCATGTCTGAAATGAGAGAGAACAGAAAGTAATTAATATCGCATGGTAGGTTTGATGTATGATTAATGAGTTTCATTTCTGAACAGATTTCAGATGCAGATGCTACTGTAGCTGTAGAACGACCCAAAAGTGATTGAGCGCTGCATGTGTGTGTGTGTGTGTGTGCTTCAGACATTGAGCTCTTCCGTCTAACTCGTCCTGGCCGTCTGTGTCTGCACACCTGTGTGAATACGGCTGGAAGTTTCCACTGCGAGTGTCCGGCCGGGTACAGCCTGGGCCGTGATAGCAGGAGCTGCCATCGAGCATTCATTATCAAACCTTCATTATGATCTGCTGGTCTGTCAAAGTTCTGTAGAATCATCTCAAACAAACAACAGAAGATCTGTTTTAAATCTATCTTCATACCTTAATCTCTACAAATTAATCAGATTCCAAAAATTAAGCACTAAAAAAATTAAATCACCAATTAAAAAATACCACATTCAAAAAACCCCATACTCATATTAATTACACATTATATGGATTACTTATTATTCACACAATGGCAGTTAAATTATTCATAATTTACTGATTCAGCTCATTTTTATGGTAGAGAAATGAACATTCAATTCACGGGCAACAGCTCTGGTGGACATTCCTGCAGTCAGAATGCCAATTGCATGCTCCCTCAAACTTGGGACATCTGTGGCATTGTGCTGTGTGATAAAACTGCACATTTTAGAGTGGCCTTTTATTGTGGCCAGCCTAAGGCACACCTGTGCAATAATCATGCTGTCTAATCAGCATCTTGATATGCCACACCTGTGAGGTGGATGGATTATCTCGGCAAAGGAGAAGTGGTCACTAACACAGATTTAGACAGAATTGTGAACAATATCTGAGAGAAATAGACCTTTTTTGTACATAGAAAAAGTCTTGGATCTTTGAGTTCAGCTCATGAAAAATGTGGGCAAAAACAAAAGTGTTTTGTTTATAATTTTGTTCAGTGTATATTATATATATATATATATATATATATATATATATATATATATATGTATAATTTTTTTTTTTGGGGGGGGGGGGTGGCTGGGTATACAATGGTACACAGTCCCATTCAAGTCTATGTGACAAACAATTTTTGTCAAAAGTAATTTAAAATAATATTTCCAGCATTGTTAGCATTTTGGGTACGATACTTGCACTGTAATTAAAACATATAAATATATATTTTTTTTTTTTTCTCTCTGAGCCTCCTTGCAAGGAATTTGGGGAATACAATGCTCCCTTAGATAAAGCCCGAAAGAAGGTCCCAAACGATGCTTTAAAATGCAGTTTTGGTTGGTGGTTTCACTAGGTCGTTCATATACTTGTTCATAACACTACATAGGTGCGTTAATGCTATTGTAAACATTAGCATAAAAATACTGGTGTGTTAAAGCCCAAAGTAAATTTAAGTTGACGCAAAAAGCATTGATTTGATGTGTGTACAAACATTGACACTTGACACATGCGCACTAGGAAGATTTTATATCCAGTGTGCCACTTTCTCTCCAGAAGTTTATAAAATGTCTTCGTACGCATTTAAACTAGAGTTGCGTGAATGTCTTGGGGGCCATTTTACACACAGGCAGTGGAATATAGAAAATGGCAAGGCCTAGAGCCACGATTTTTTTAAAAAGTTAAACTTATTTTAAGCTCTGCGTTTTAAAAGATGCGCGACACCAACGCAACAGTCAAACATGTCCATTAAGCAGATGTTTTATATAGAAAACCAATGGGAATAGTAGTTTGTCCTAGTTCAGACACATCTGTGTCTTTTTTTGACGGTGAAAACAAGGGATTGTGCCAGCGTTGCCACCTTGTGTGACAAAACTAAGTGCAAATGAAATTTACAACCACACACTAATGATGCACAAAAAACAAAGTGCACTTGCAATGTGTCGACCAAATATCCTGTTAACATATTTTGTGTGTAGATCATGTTTCTAGTCTGCGATAAGGCCCTTTTTCCTCCAGAGTTGTAATTGTCACATTTGCTCCAAAACCAAATTTTTGATTGTCTGCTCTTTGCCAATGGACCTTGCTATATTTCCAAGACATCATTTCAGGTTAACCTTTGATCTAGCATTCCAGCGTCTCTCTCTGGTTTCTCTTCCACCCAGGCATTGCGACCGCAAACCCTTGCATCCAAGGAGACACGTCTGTTTCCAGGCTCCGGTCTCCATTAACTTCCAATATGTCCACGCCCACCGTCCTCTTTCCGGTTGTCCGTGGCTCGCATCCTGGGCGACACGCTGATCTTTGGCCTGCTGGGGGACCCGGGGGAGTCCAGCACTTTTCAGTGTCCAGTGCTCGGGCAGACTGACAGGGCAGCTGGTGCTGGTGAACTCTCTTCAGGGTCCCGCCACACTAGAGGTTGATATAGAAACGAGCGAGATAGAAAGAAGGGTGCTGCTCAGGCGATACCATCACGAAAGTCACTCTCTTTGTGTCGCCATATAACTTTTGAGAAGCAGGGTACACAGACGGATGGACAGATATTGGGAAATCATTTACAGGCGAGATATTGGGGACTGGGCCTGCGGAGGCGAGATAGGAGCGCTATTATACTATTTCTGAGGTGCCAATTTATGAGGACAAAAGAAAACCTATGTATGGTCAGAGTAATTTAGTTCCTCAATAGAGAAAAAATGCATTTAAGTTCTTCCATTTGGACTAAAGTATTTAAAGCAGTGTTTGTAGTTATTAACAGTATGACATGTAATTTTGAAATGTGAAAAAAAAAAATCGATTCCATTTGTAAAGGGATTTAAAAACATTCTGGAAGACAAAGACATTTAAAGCCAGTTTTAGTTTTGAAATGTGTCAAATTTTTTTAAAACTAAGCTTTGTATTTAAAGCTGGGTTTAATGGGTTTAAAAAAAAACATACAATTTTCAGAGAAGATTAAATTTAATGACTTTTAAATTGTCATGTGTTGTAATTATCAAGTAAAAGGTAACACCAATTCTTGATGCTTTTAATATTTTCAAAAAGTTCTTAAAAACACTTACTAGAAGTTTATTTATTTATTTATTTTAAATAAGACTAATAACAATGAAAAGATTTTTTTAGATTCTTTTTGATGGTACACTGACTTCTTAAAATTCGAAAGGTTACTGATTTCTTTCCCAAACATCTGTGTTCCGGGGACTATGTAATTCAGTCAGCGAGTATGAAATTCCCCCGAAAGTGTGGATTGCTTTACGGCAGCAGCAAATGCACCACTGTGTCCCAGTACTATCAGTGCTAAATAGTATTCAAAATTAGAATTAGTCTCAAATCACTGAAATGAGCATCTCAAAGGTAGCCGGATGGTTTACTATCTCTGGTGGAAATTCAAAGTTACCAGATCCACGGCTAATATTACCCACAACCCGCTGCAACGTTGGATGAGGATTCGAATAGAACTACAAATACAAATGATATTAATTAATAATCAGTATCTAACCTGATGAAAAAATGGTTTACGTTCAATGTTATTCTCTTTGTTTTGTCTGCAACAACATTATGAACTTTTCTAAAAATAGACGGGGGACGTTCGGGAGAGGAAAGAGAACCGTTAATTCTTAAATGCATTATTATGCAAACACATGAGGGTAAAGCTCATGGCATGAAAGATACGCGACTGGCAGAATCAACATGGCTCTTCGTTTCTCATTAGTAAGGTAGGAAAATGTTGCATGCTGTTAACGGTGACTAGATGATTGACAGGCCAGTTTTTTTTTTTTTTTTTTATTACAATCATAAACCGTTAATCTTCGATGTTTTACAGTTGAATAATTCATTGATCCTTAACAAAAATCATGTAAAGTCACCAGAAAACCAATATGCTTTCAAAAGCACACACGCATAAATATCTCAGGTAGCATACATCACCTCACAACAGAAGCAGATGTGGCTCCACTGAAGTACAAACAGAAAAGTGGCATCAGAAAACTGAATCATTATCAAGCTTAAACAGGACAAAACACAGCAGATACAAACCATCAGATCAATTTTATTAACAACGGTCCAATTCAACTCGTACAGAACAAAACATGAGAATGACGAAAGAAAAGCGCAGTTATGGTGTGTTACATCTGTATAGTACACAGTTTAATCCGATTTTTTTTTTTTTAATAATAAATTTGTACACAAAGTAAATACAAAAACAATGAATCAATTCGTCATTTATCATTTCTATGTCATATATCAGTTTGACAGACAGGAAGCGGTGGTTGGGAGATGACACATGCACATGTAGGGAGTTTTCCAGTGCTAGCTGAACTCATTCAAACATAATGAGAAAACACCTGCACACAGCTGGCAACGGTATAAATAGTATTTTCATTGGCTTGGGAAGATATTGATTAAATTAAGTATCTGATCAAGCCAATCAAAAGTAATAAAAATTATTATTTTTTATTATTTATTTATCTGACCAAGCCAATCAAAAGAAAAAAAAAAAAAAAAAAAAAAAATTACCTATATATTTATATATATCTATATCCTATATTACTTATATATATATATCTATTATGAAATATATAAAATAAATTACAGTAATTTAATTTAGATTGGCTTGGTCCAGATACATACACACAACATACCAACAAAATAATTTCACTTAATTTTGATTGGGCTTTGTGTGAGGTTATATACCAGAATAATGTTTGTGTGTCTTAAAGACAGGTAAGCCTATTTTATGATCTGTTACATTTTATTTTAGGGTATTTAAGGAAATATGATCCCAGACAACACATTTAAAACATTAAATATAATGTGGCAACCAACACGTATATCTCCGGACACCAAGACATTCAATTCTATTTCTAACCCAACAGACAACGCTTTTCAACTCGTCAGACCCTGTGAACTGAAATATGGTACTCATATATACAAACACCACAGTTTAAGTGATTTGTATCAATATATACCAATTATACACCTCCTTCAAAGCATCAAAACAGATCACTGACTGTTGAATGAAATGATTTACAGGTAGATGAAGGACCTTATTTCTCCGTTGATAAATGAACAACAGAATTAGGAAGTTGAGGGCAAGAGCTGTACTGGTTTTAATCGCTTTTGAATGAAAACACAGTTTCTTTCATCTTTGCAGGAAACCCAGATCACGGTCATAGGAACTGAAGCTTTTATAAGCAGGAATATAAGCATTGAAAAGCACATGAAGCTAAAAGGCCATTAGTGCGAGATTTTTCCCAACATGGATACATTCAACATCATGGCCTGAAAATAATAAGCAAAAAATGCATGCTGAAGCACATTAAAGCCCAAGCCGTGTGATTTGATCTGAATAAAAGTGTCTATTTTTGTTGGTCAGCATGAATGTATCCTTTCCTGTCCTTGCTTAAGGGTGCAACCCATGGGTGACCAAGTTTTCCGCAAAGAAAAGAAAAATGCCAAAGTTAAGGCTGTTGTGTTAACCACAATCCTCTATTAAAATGATACAGCTATTTACAGTATGAATGGTTTCCCAACAGCATTATGACATGAATTCAGATTATTAAAGCACAGCTTGAATGCACAAACACTAGAAACAAAGTCCACTTTAATGTCATTTTGTACAAAAAGCATACAATAGAACAATAATACAAAAGCCAAATTAAATGATGATGCACAGGGACTGTAACACTACAGCTCTATTACACTTTTAATAGTATACGGTCACTCAAGAGAGTGAAATTTAATGTGAACGGGGATAAAATATGGGGGTTTAAGCCTTCGGCGTAAAGAATTAAGAAGCTACAAATCCAGTCAAACAGCAACTTAGTCCACAATTACGAGAAAAACTCAATAGTAACGGTTCTTAATGCATCACGACTCAATCTAAGAAAAATTAAACCAAGAAATGGCGCGAACTGTGGCGATAATGGACGTCACTGAGCTCAAAATGTTTTAAAACCACAAAAGAGATGGACCCACTGTGAAGGAAGGAAGCTTATTTCAAAAATGTGTACGAAAACGCGGAGTGTTTAAAACCGATAATTCCCCTACGATGTCTGGAAACCCAATGATATACGAGCAAGGCATTCAGAGAAGAACCGTGAAATAAAATGACATCTCTGATGTGGGTGAATCGTCAAAAACGTGAATTCGGTTCACATACGACTTTCTGTATGGATGGTTTAAGCTAACAGAACGGTTTGTTTAATATGGCACTAGAAAACACGAATCAAACGACTCAATCAAAGCTCAGATGAGACGCGCCCAAACCACAGCCATCATATTTATTTATTTATTTGACAGGGACAGTGTACATTAACATTACTGTTATACTGTATAAACTAAATCGATAACAGCAGGTAAACAGCTTGACGTTTTACTGCGGCCAGTGAGTCAATATAGACTCGTAGTCCAGAATCAAGTCGCCCTTAGATTTGCAAATATTATGGTCCATTTTTATCGTCCATTTTCTAAGTCTTGTGGCTCAGTTTTTAAGACCATTCAAATGCATCGGCGGCGACGGTGTGAGACTTTCTCCCTTAACAAAATCAACCAACCAAATGACAGAAAAAAACATTTATAACCCCCTTACTGCAAAGAAAGATGTTCCCAGTGACATGAAAAATCAACAAGAAGCCCCATGATAAAACCAAACAAATCTGACACAAATTCTCTCACTCGGACGGGCAAAAAGGCACAGACACACATTCGTTCGCAGTCGCTCCGACTTTGTCAATATGCACATCGTCAGCAACTTTCCTAAAACACGGACGCCAAAGATTGCGACACCATCCCTGCAAACGAAAGGAAAACAAAAGCCAAACCTCCCGCACACTCCAAAACATCAACAATAAATTAAAACATGTAGCTGGAAAGCAAAGCCAAGTCTTTGAGATATTAGTTGAAGAAAGCTGATTGGTGTCATCTGGCGCGCCGGGATGTTGGGTGCGCAGCAGGCAGGTTTGAGGACAAGCACAGTCAGGGAAAAAGAGAAATAAAAATAGAGTGTGTGTAGCAATTAAAACTGGGTCCCAATGTGGCCGTCGGTGGTACCACGAAAATGCACACACAGCACGAGTCTGAACACCCGCCCCCCGCCCCCCCTCCGTCAGTTTGCGTTTCCAACCCCCCAGTGTCCTTCCCCGGCCCAGGACGGAGAACGGCATGTGGGGCGCAATGGGCTGTTTGCCCTGCAGGGGGAGCCAAATGGCACTTCCCCTGCCCTGCACCCCCTCTCTACCTGTCCTTCAACTCCTGCGTCACGCGCTTGGTGATGCGGCCGCAAAACAGACCCATGAGGAACAGCAGGATCACGCACATCGCCAACATGCTCAGGATGTAGTTCTTGGCAGGAGACGTGAAAACCTGCCCGGCCAGATCCGAGAAACCTTCTGCTGGCGCCACCCTATTGAGAAACAACAAAAACAATATGAACTCGTGCTTGTAAAAATTCCCAGATTCCATCACCAGCAACTTGCATTGCTCATACTTTATCAGCTTTACATGTACACAAATTGCAACGCTAAATATAGTTAATCTTAAACTATATCTATATCTAATAACTGCTATTTTTGGCGCAAAGTACATTGAGATTCTATCATAAAATTCGAAAAGAAAATTTGTTTTAAATTGTTGTTAAACTATTCTTCAATGTGACGATTTACACAATATTTTCTATGTAATCTGTATGCATCTAATGTAAATTGGGGTTCGTTTATAAAAATGGAAACAGGTTTACAAAGTGTAAGTGTCTGGAGGAGAGTTTTCAGCGAGGTCCATTTTCTACGCAAATTATCTGAAACGTTCCCATATATTTATATTTCATGAATGATGCTTATTGTTCGTAAAGTTTTCTTGCATAAACTGCTGCACTGAATTACATTTAACCATCAAATCTGAAATTTACAAATGTTTTGTGAACCTGGAAAGTGTTTTGGGGAAGGCCCATTTTATGATTACTCCATATATACTCTAGTTCTTGCGCAATTTTGCAATTGTATGCAACAATTTTTATGATGTGTAAATTTTTTGTACAAGCATCCTTACTAGGGCTGCCACTAACGATTATTTTGGTAATCCAGTAATCTGTCAGTTATTCTAACAATTAATCAAGTAATCGGATAAACCCAAGCAAACCATAACCTTTAAAATTACTTAAAATACATAATAGCAATGAGGCAATAATTAGTTCAAGCAATAATTAGTTCAAAACAATAACAATTAGTTAAACTAAAGTATGAAAAGCAAGCGATCATATGGTTTTATTGAATAAAACTAATAAAATGCATAATGCATTATAACAAACAGAGCTAATGTACAACAAATGCCTGCAGAGGGAAGAGACAATTGTTTTTACACTTACTGTGCGGATAATCCTTGTTTAATATTGACATGTCCACTTAATCTTTAATATTTGGCTATTTCTTTACGACAGAAATGCTAAAGCCACTGGAATTTCTTCAAAATGTGGACATCAAAACATGTAAACTCAGAGCGAGGGTTTTGAGCTTTTATTTTGAAATCGCGATGAACAGTAGGCTAACATGTTCAGAAAGATATTGATGTATTTTCCTGTGTTGCCGTAGGTTTATAAATGATTTATCATACAAATATGATGAATTGGTGTAGGCTTCTTTCCCAGATGAAGGTTATAATAAACAAACTCTCAGTATATGCAGAGATGGAGTTTGAGACATTCCACACGTTAATGATAACAGTTTGTGTGGAGCAGCATTTACTCTGAACGGAGCCACTCTGAGACTCACGTTGGTATGTAAATAAAGCGCACATATTAATCTGGCATTGCACATATTTATTTAATTGAATTGTAGCGTGTGTGAATTCACAATAGCATTATGCTTTATGATTTTAAAATGGGTTTAATATATCACGCAGCTTTGCAAGATGGTCTAATAATGCTTTTCATGGATTCTCGTCCATGGAATGCGCCACTTCTGATATTTTGCCAATTAATCAATACGGGCAAAATGCAATCGAGGATATTTTTTTTGAATCGAGTACTCGAATTGAATCGAGGAATCATGACAGCCCTAATCCTTATGCAAACAAACTGAATGAGAAAATTTACGTAACATTTTCAAATTAAACCGTGAAACCATACTTACAAATTCTTACATTTTTGCATTTAATTTAATGTGACAATTTACGAAGTTTTTTCTACGCAAAAAAAGAACGGAAGACTGTTCTCTGAGCTAAATATTATCACAATTTTCATAATAATGGTTTAATGATTGAATTAAAGCCGCAAGCAGCGATGAAAGGGCCCTCGCACCCGGGCTCACCACCACCCGGTGGCCATAGGAGATCAGCGAACGTTGGACCATATGCGTTTAAAATCGTAAATATTTGTGCCACATTTCCTGCTGCCAACAGGTGGCGCTATGATCATAACTGAATATCGGCATGTAAATGTCTTCAGACCAGGACTTTTACCAAACATGCAAAGTTTCAGGCAGATCAGACATTGCATGTTTAAGTTAGTGTAAAAGAAGTAATTTCCTGTTGCCAGCAGGTGGCACATAAGACTATAAATAAATATTGGCCTAAAGATGAGTTCAGGCCAGGACTCTTATAAAAACGTGTGAAGTCTGGGGCAGATTGGGCATTGTATGCAAGAGTTATAATAACTTCCTGTTTCATAGTAATAATAGCATCCTTTAGCACATAGTAAGTTTTGCTAGCATGTTTGAGAATATTTCTAGCATGATTAGCACACAATGGCATATTTTACGGTGTTGCTAATAGTGCATAAAACTATTAAAACATGTCACTTCCTGTTGTCAGTAGGTGGCACTACAACTATAACCAAATATGAGCATGTAGATATCTTCAGACCAGGACTCTAATCAAACTTGTGAAGCTTGAGGCAGATTGGACATAGTATGCACTAGTTACAGTAATGTTCTACTTCACTGCATTAATAGCATGCTTTAACACTGAGCTAAGTGTTGCTAGCATGTTTAAACATGCTTCTAGAATTTTGCCAGCCTATTTAACACATGTTGATGCTTTTTATTATAATGCAAGGAGTCCATAAGAGTGTTAAACATGCCACTTCCTGTTGCCATCAGGTGGTGCTTTGACTATAATCAAATACAGGCATGTTGATGTGTTCAGGACAGGACTCTTGTGAAATGTGTGAAGTTTGGGGCAGATCGGATATTGCTAGCCTGAGTTACAGCAACTTCCTTTTTCACTGCATTAGTAGCATGCTTTAGCACTTAGCTAAGTGCTACTAGCATGTATAAGTATGTTTCTAGCATGTTGCCAGCCTATTTAACACTTGTTGACACTTTTTAATATGTTCCTAGGAGTCCATTACAGTGTTAACTATGTCACTTCCTGTTACAAGCAGGTGGCGCTATGTCTATAACTGAATTTGGGAATGGGTGTTTGTTCAAGGCATAACACCTATCAAACGTATGAAGTTTGGGGCAGATCGGACATTGCTTGCCTGAGTTACAAAACTTCCTGTTTCATAGTATTAATAGCATGCTTTAGCACTTAGTTAATGTTGTTAGCATGTTTGAGAATATTTCTAGCATTTTTAGCACACAATGGCATATTTTTTTTGTTTGCTAATAGTGCATATCAGTGAAAAACATGTCCACTTCCTGTTGCCAGTAGGTGGCGCTATAGCTATAAACCAAATATGAACATGTAGATGCCTTCAGGCCAGGACTCTAATCAAACTTGTGAAGTTTGAGGCAGATTGGACAATGTATGCTTGAGTTACAGTAATGTTCTATTTCACTGCATTAATAGCATGCTTTAACACTGAGCTAATTGTTGCTAGCATGTTTTAGCATGCTTCTAGAATTTTGCCAGCCTATTTAACACATGTTGATGCTTTTTATTATTTTGCAAGGAGTCCCTAACAGTGTTTAACAAGACACTTCCTGTTGCCAATAGGTGGCGCCATGACTATAACCGAATACGGGCATGATTGATGTGTTCAGGACAGGACTTTTGTCAAACGTTTGAAGTTTGGGGCAGATCGGACATTGCTGGCCTGAGTTACAGCAACTTCCTTTTTCACTGCATTAGTAGCATGCTTTAGCACTTAGCTAAGCGTTGCTAGCATGTATAAGTATGTTTCTAGCATGTTTCCAGCCTATTTAACACTTGTTGACACTTTTTAATATGTTCCTAGGAGTCCATAACAGTTTTAACCATGTCACTTCCTGTTGCCAGCAGGTGGCGCTATGACTATAACTGAATTTGGTCATGAGTGTTGTGTTCGGGACAGAACACCTATCACACATGTGAAGTTTGGGGCAGATCCGACATTGCTTGCCTGAGTTACAGCAACTTCCTGTTTCACGGCGAAACATCAAACTTTTCGTCAGGCTGCCAGGGACACACCCCTTGACAAAAAACTCAAAATCTTCGCAATTTAACATCACAAAGGTCTTATGATGACCCTCACCAAATTTGAAGACAATCCGATTAAAACTGTAGGAGGAGTTCGTCAAAGTACGAGGCATGGAAATGGCAAAAAATGCACAAAAATCATACACGAAATTCAAAAGTAACTTACTTCCTGTTGAATTTTGGATTTTGTACCAATAGACTTTTTTGTAGATAATGGTGTGCCTACACGTGTGTACCAATTTTCATGCATGTACGTGAAACGTAGCTCGAGGCGCACTCCGTAGAAATTTAATAGGTGGCGCTATTCGAGCCATTTTTGCCACACCCACTTCTGAAACCTATATCAGATGTAAATTTTCGCCAGTTCTGATGCGTGTGCAAAGTTTCGTGAGGTTTTGGAGCATGTTTAGGCCCACAAAAATGCGACTCATTGGCGAAGAAGAAGAAGAAGAAGAAGAGAAGAAGAAGAAGAAGAAGAAACGGAGCAATTCCAAGAGGGTCCTCGCACTGCAGTGCTCGGGCCCTAATTACACAGAATATATAAATTCCTTTAACACTTTAAAGGCATGTTGGCAAGTCTGCTAAATGTTCTTCGAACAAGTTTATTGAAACTGATCTTTGAAATACGTGACTTCCTTAGAATTTAGCCAAAACTAGATATCTTAGCAAGCAACATAAATGTAGAACAGCATTTATGTAGTGAGCACACCAAGTTTTGGATCATCACTCTAGTGTTATGTTTTGGAACAACAATTAGGAAGATATTATAGTTGAGGATTGGGTAAACGTTTACCTTAGCGGCGTAACTCCACATGTCAATGCGGTCCTGTAATCTCTTCTTACACTCCGGCTGGAGTCTCACACGCTTATCTTGGAGAGCCTCCATCAGACAGGACATCTCTGCACAAACACAGAAAACAGTCATTAATATCTAGTATTAATTCACATTAAATCATTTCCAGAATTCCTTACGTCTTCCTCGGCCCGGTGGGATCGCAGCACACTGGTGCTTGATGTCCAGCGCGCATGCTGTGTGCAGAACTGGATCCACAAAGATGTCCGCCTTACTCTCCTTCAGTATGTTGAGAACCTCCTACAGCGGGAACAGCCAGTCAGGAGAGTCGTAAGCAAGTGAACTGTGCAACTTTCCCATCGGTTAATTGAAGGCCAAAGCGCTCCTTACCTTTTTACAGCCTTCATGGCTGATCTTCAGCAGGTTGATTTTCAGACACTCCTCAACCTGACCCGTCTGCTCCTGCGCAGCTACCTCCTCCGCACAGAGCCGCGGGATCTGGGACAAACAGACATTTTTAGTCATTCAAGACCAAAACATCTCAATGCACATCATACTAAGACAGTGAATGTTACCTCATCAGTGCACTGGAGCTGCAGCTGCGGGTCGAGCCTGTAGTCCAGCGCAGACTCCTGCAGAATGACACTGATCTGGCCCTCACAGTCCGGAGAGAGACGCTGGAGACACAAACACACACTCTTATATGGAGTAAAGGTGCTTTGGTGTATGTGCATTCACAGCAATTACGGTTCGGACCTGGTCTGCGTATTTGAGTTTGAGGCAGGAGATGACCTGCCCCTCCAGCTCGTTGTCGTCTTTGGCATTGTTCAGAATGCCCTGGCAGAACTTCGGTATGTCCGCTTTGCAAGCCTTTCTCAGCACAGGGTTCAGACGATAGTCTAGAATGGAGGGAAGAGAATCAAATTTGTTGATGGAACAAGGTTTTTCATTCATTTGCTGCTTTAGAACATTAGGGACTTTACACGAATGGGGCACTCTAATCTCATTACTTTTTATAGCAATAATGACACACGAATGTAAATGTGACACCCTCAAACGAATTCAACTCTTTCTAAAGTATGGTGGGAAGACATTACAGTTTCATTGTGTTTTCTCAATTTTTACAGAACATGTAGCACTCACTTCAGTGGTCAAACTCAGCCATTCACACCTGTTACTGATGTTGTTATTGATGTAAAATGATGGAGCTAATATTTTTCCTTTTAATTCATTGTAAATACAATTTATTAATAACTACAAACCAACATTTAGTCTCAAACTGGTTAGCCCACGCTGAGAGAAAGCGTAATTTAGGCAAAACATACAACCCTGTTGCAACTCCGTTACCCATTTTAGCCAAATTGAATTTCAAATCTTGAAAATCTCTGAAAATGATTTCCGTTATATTGATTTAATGGTTATTAGTAGAAAATAAAATAAGTGTTACTGAAAAATGTTTATTACTTGGTTTTTAAGTAGTGCTGTCAAATGATTAATCGCGCATATATATATATATATATAAAATATTTACTTTTGTGTGTGTGTGTGTGTAACAGGGTTGAAAAAAAAATCCTCCTTTAAATTAACAACAAACCAACTTCATTCCACTTTAGAATAAAATGTTTTTTTTTAACAGGTCAAATTTTTTAATTTTAAATTACATTTTAAATTATTATGAATATGAAAAAAAAAAGGTTTTTTAAACTGTATTATTACATCTTCAAAATTTTTGTAACGGGGTTGATAAAAAAAATCTACATTTAAATAAAAGCAAAACAGCTCATTAAATAATTACATACTGATGAATTTAAAACCTTTCGCTAACCTGTCGTAGAAAGAAAACTTTTGAAACATAGCATTAATAAAGCTTCCTGTTAATTGGTTTGCTGCCTCTAATTCTGAGGATAAATATGTAAGTGATTCAAGAAAAGCTCCTGAGTATGTATACGTGTATATGAGGATGTAGTGGTAATTGTACCTGTGTTCTGGGTGATCTGTCTCTTGGTAATCATTTGTTTGCATTTCGGGTCCATTAGCTCGCTGTTCTTGTTTTGTTTGAGACACTGTAACATGTTCTTCGCATCCGACTCACTGCAGAAGCGCTGCATGATAAACAATAAAATAAAAGTTCAATCGTTTATATAGGATTAATCAAACAATGTCAAGCCATCATTTAACTCTAGGGTGTTTCAAGATGTAATTGACGAGGTTTCACACCCTGATCATCTGCTTGCAGACTCTCATGAGCTGGAAGTCGAGTTCTGGGTCCATCATTTCATTCTCCTGCAGTTTGAAGACTTTCTGATGGCACTGCTGGGTCAACTGCTTCTTTTTTTCCTTCAGACACTCGATCACCTGATCCCACACAAACACACAGATGAGCAGATCATTACGGTTAAACAGAGGACCAGAGGGAGTTATGACGGATGTACCTGAGCGTTTCCGAACACCACGTTCTGACAGTGCTGCTTGATGTCCTGCCCACAGCTCTCATACAGATCCGGCTCCAGACGGATGTCCTCAGACTGCACGACACACAACGACAAATCTCAGCCTCACAGGATACGAAACACAACATACGCAGCACAAATAATCAGACATGTTCAAATATATACACTGACCATCTCCAGTTCTTCCACTCTGAGCTGTTTACGACACTTCATGGAAACACGCTGCTCTCTGCCTTCCTGTAAAGTGTCGTTCCTCACCGTGGTACTCAGACAGATCACCACATCCACCCTAAGAGTAAACAGACCACCAAAACCTTCCCATCATGGATTTCGCGATAATGACAATAGATTAAGTTCAATTATTTTGGTTGAGTGTGTTTTTGTGCTGGTACATTGGCTGCTTTAGGCCTGTCGAGGATAAACAAATATGACACTAACACCACCAGTAGGTGGCGACAAGTGCGTGTCTTAATTAGTGATTCATTGAATCATTCATTCAAATGATTCAATTCATCACACAGCCGATGCTTTTGGACTCTCAGGACGTGATGTTGTTTTTTTGCATATACTCATACATAAAGTCAGCTCACACATCGGTAAAACAACAATTGCAATATTACTCTTGATAAATATCGCTCACCCCTGACGATAACATAAAACGCATAAAAGCAGTTATGAAACATTCGGTTTGTTTGACAGCCACGTGCTCACTTCTTTTTGATGTTGGGGCACAGTTTGAGCACGTCCTCCTTGCACGCCATCTTGAACTTGTACGAGAAGCGAAAGTCCTTCATCTGGATCTGAGGGGAGGAGGAATGGACGGTTGAGACACAACAGTAGTAACCGTAGGAAGAGCGAGAGTGTGAATTCGTCAGACGTACCAGCTGGAAGTGTGTGACTCCGACGGCGCATTTCTCGTTCATTTCCTTCTGGTGCTTATTGGCAACGAGGCACTCCATCAGGTCCCCTGTGTCTATCTGATTATCAGCCACCTCCTGCGAGACAAACAGACGGAAAAAAACAGAGCAAATGAAGAAAAAGAAAAAACAAGCTACTTAGTACATTTATTACAAGGTTTTAAGAGATGAAAAAAATTATTTGTGACTTGCATGACAGTAGGACTGGATCACGGGCTCACAGGCTCGAATCAACAACGCCTCAATCTGAATGTCCTGGAAAACCAGACACACCAAAATCAGTCCAAACCCACCCCCAGACGTCTGACGTCTAGCAGAGAACAATAGCACCCAAATATAGACACGGAGGCTTTTTAATTTCAGAGTCAAACTGCTGTAAAAATAAAAATAATCACAAAAAGATTTTATTTTGTACCTCGGACTCCAATTCTGTGAGGTTTCCCACCACTTCCCTGCAAAGAGGGACCAGATCATCTAAATGATCCTGCAAGCACTCCAGTTCCTGACGGACAAAACACACACAAACACAGAGACATGCTTCACTTCAGAACTGGGATCTTTTTTTGCGGAAAAACACATTCAAACTGTGTTTCCGTAACTGCCATTTTCCAAGAATATGAAACATTTGCTGGCGTCCCAAGACTTTTTGTAGAGATTACAGGCACAAATCTCATGTTTTAAAAAAAATCATTCTCCAACATAAAATATAAAATAAACCTAGCATCACCGGCAGTCCCATTTTAGAAGCTGACCTTCTTTTGTGCAACACTTAAATTCAAATCATAAAAAATAAATATAATAATAATAATAATAATAACAACAATAACAATAATAATAATAATAATAATAATAATAATAATAATAATAATAATAATAATAATAATAGGCATTTACATTACTGTTGTAATACTTCACCCATTTTGTGTTCAATCCTGTTACCACATAACATTCCTAACATTTCTTAAAATTGTGACACACAGGAAGTAACATTCCTGGAATCTTCATGAAACACTGCTAGAACATTCCATTTTATCAAACTTTACAAACACTGTAGTGCTGACAGCATTCACACAATCATTCAACCCTGTTACTACAGTCATTAAAAAAAGGGATAAAACTTCATTTTAAGTAACAGGGTTGCAAAAATTGTATACATAAAATAAAAAAAAAATAAAAACCTGCTCTGTCCATTTGTAAGAAAAAAAAAAGGATTTCATTGCATACTCTCATATCACTGAGATCCTACTATAATTTATATTTGGAAATAGCATTTATTTATTAATTTATTTTTATATTTGACTTTTTTAATTTTGTATGCAATTAATCAATTTAAATGTAATTTAGTAATTTTATTGTGCATTTTTTTTTAGTTATTTTTTATATCCATTTTAACATCAAGTCCTACATAGTAGAAGTAACAGGGTCACAAAGACTGTAATCCTCATAACATGAACAGAAAACAAAACCACTGACCACTGATTTAAGAAGAAAAAAGGATTTCATTGCACCTAACCCATGGAAATTGACAGTTATAATTAGTGCCATCTTGTATACGGACCTGCCCAGCTTCAGTCTTCTCACTGCACCACTTCCCGAGGTCTGTCATGCATCGCTGCTGCAGCTCCGGATCCAGTTTCACATCCAGGGCCCTCTGGTGGAGGATCCTCTGAACCTCCGTTTTACAGTCCCGAGATAACTACAGATCGACTCAGACACATTAGCACATACTTATACACACACTCACACACCCACAACCAATCAATCAGACCCGTCCACAAACAGCGATCTGTGTGCACCGGTCTGACGGGTGTCATGAATTTTGATACCATTACCATAAACGTTACAAGAATTTTATTCAATTTTATTATTTTTAGATTAGTCTGTAAAACAAACTCCCAAGACCCACACCATTTGAGTTAATTTCCTGTCAATCACTACTCATTTAAAGCCCACAACATGAATTAATGTTATTTCAGTCTCGGCAATTGAAGACGATTTTGATTTATTCCAGCTTCATCACATTTACTCTTAGAGTGAACGTCACCAGACCTGTCAAGAACATAACCGAGGCATACTTCACAACAAAAACCAACTAGAAATGTGTTTAACACCGTTTTGAGACCATTAAGATTTTCTGCACCGTGACATTAATTAATGCTGATTTTAATAAAGAGTAAAAGTACAATAAAGTACTTGTATAATGTATAAATAAAATGCAAATAAATAAAATGCACAGTGCCCTCCACTAATATTGGGACACTTGATAAATATGAGCAAAGGCGGCTGTGAAAATAAATCAGCATCATTTATCAAAAAATTCACAATATTCTATCCTTTCAGTGGAGTAAAAAAAAATTAAAAGTGGGGGGGGGGGAAATCACATGATTTTTTTTCCCTCTAGTTCATGTTGGCCACAATATTGCAACGTCCTTTTCCCAAGATAACAGCTCTGAGTTTTCTCCTGTAATGCCTGATGAGTTTGGAGAACAGCTGACAAGAGATCAGAGACCATTCCTTCATCCGGAATCTCTCCAGACCCTTCAGATTCACATCATTCTTCTCTTCAGTTCACCACACTCATGCTCAGAGGACTGGGACGTCCATGGCAGAAGATTCATTTTGTGCTCAGTGACACATTTTTGTGTTGATTTTGATGTTTGTTTTGGATCATTGTCCTGATGGAAGATCCAACCACGGCCTATTATAAGATTTCTAACAGAGACAGTCAGGTTTAGACTTTTATCTGTTGGTATTTGATGTACAGGACCTCCGGCAGAAAAACAGGCCCACAAGATTATAAATACAGCAGTATATTTAACCCTGGGCATGTAGTACTTTTTTAACCCCTGCCTGCACCGAATCTGGTGGGTTTGCTGCCAAAACGCTCTTTGTTTAGTTTCGAAGTTCCAGTCGTGTCTGACCACAGAATATACTGGAGTTTGTTTTCTGGAGAGTCTCTGGCTGCTCAAACTCTCCTCCTCACCGTTCATTAGTCTGATACAGACACACGTTCTCTTCCAGGCAGATTCGTAACATCTTTAGTTGACTGGAACTTCTTAATTATTGCCCTGATGGTGGAAATGGCTCTTCTCTTACAAACATTTTCTGTTTTGTGAACCTCAACAGTTTGGTTCTGCACATCAGAACTACATTCTTTGGTTTTACTTCTTGTGATGGTTGATTTCGGGGAATTTGGCCTTTGTGTTCCTCATATTTACAATCCTGTGGAACAGGAAGTCATGACTGGAGAATTTCATGCTAAAAATGCAATTATGAATAGGAATATACTTGCATTTTGTAAATGCATTTTTTACTCCTAAGAATTTCTAGGGGGGCCAATAATTGTGGCCAACATGCATTGGAGAAAAACATTAATTTCATATCTGAGTTTCCCCCCAATTTCAAGTGTTTTGCTTCAATGAAAGGTTATAATATTGTGAATTTTTTGAATGAAAGATCATAAACGATGCAGATGCTCACATTTACCAAGGGTGCCAATATTTGTGGGCGGCACTGTATATAATTTGACTTGTGAACTATTGAGAAAAAAAAAAAAAAAAAAAAAAACAACAATATATATATATATATATATAAATAAAATTTTATTGCATTTTCTTCCTGAATTATAGTAATGAGAATTGAGGGAGGTAACAATTTACATTACAATAATGTAACAATGCATAAAAATGTTAATAGTAAAAAAACAAACAAAAAAAAAAAAATTATTGTATGCTAAATCATTTATTTGTACATGTTTCTGAGGTGAAATGTAGCTGAGTCATGTTTTGGACAGGTTTGTGAGATTCGCCTCCTTAAGGAACCAGAAGATACTTACATTCGGCTTCTCGTCTGAGCTTACATCAGAAGTTTCTGATGATCCCTATAGTTACATTTAGGAAGCCGCAGATAAGCTATTGTTTCTCAATTTCCTATTTCCTGATAACTCACAATGCAGAAGTTAATGTCTAGAGTGTAAGATGAGGGTGTTTAGCGAGCGGCAGTCGTACCCGTCGTCCCTGCATCTCGGTGCGGTAAGCGTGCCGGTACAGACAGGAGAAAACGGCTCCGGGCGGCATGAACTCGCTGGTCTCGTTCCAGCCGTGAGTGTGACAGATGCGGGCCGCATCGTTCTGACACTTTTTGTACAGGATAGGGTCCAGTCTGTAACCAGAACCACAGGGAAAAGTTTGAACATGAACTCACATTTAACCCCAACAGATATATGAACAGGATCTCATATGACAAATCTCAGAGTTTTAAGATCATTATCTGACGTAAAATGAAACTGGCTGTGACAGTTGTTTTGACCTGCTAAACAAAACGAACAAGGGTGTCTAAAGATATAAACAAGTTAAATTTAAGACCTTTTTAATACCACCTTATGTGAAATTTAAGACCAAACTTAAAAAAATACACATTATATTACACACGTATATGCAATATTTAACGTTTAACGTAAAATGAAAGCAAAATATCATTGCAGACAAAAAATGAACTTTCCAATAATATCCCATTTAAAATATCCCCACAAAAGCACCGCATCAATATTTTCATCAGTCTTTCAATTCAATATACACTACAGGGCTGTTACCAATCAAATACAACTGCATTACATAATGTTATCAGATTAATGTTTTAAATAAAACTGAATATACAACTAAGAAATGTTGGGGAAAAATGCATACTTTTAAACGTGAGACTAAACCGCCAGTAGGTGGCGGTAAATCACTTATTCCTTCGACTGATTCGTTCAAAATGCTGAATCATTCAGTAACAAAACGGCGAGTGTTTATCAGAGAATGTGCAATACATCTGTTTTGATCTTTGGAGCTATTTTTTGTTGGTGAAATAGAACAAAACAGTCGATTGTGTGTAAAATGTAAGTTTAACCACTTGTTTGTTGAACTAAAATCAATGTAACATTTGAAATTATGAAAATATTCAGCAAAACAGCTCCCTTTGGTACTAAACAACATTGTGTTGTCAATAAACTAAACATTTTGAACTTTCACCTCAGTATGTTTTTGTTCTGTGAGTTTTCTTTATGTGCGTCGTTTACGCTCATTTGATTTGATTTCTTCACGGAAGTCTGTCACAGAGAGAGGCAGCACGAGCCTCAAAAGCGCCACACTGATAGCACAAATACACTCTCCATTATAATATCAATCGCTGTTTAAGCTGAATGTAATAAAACCAGAACAATCATTCTTGTGTTTCGATGCATCACTAATTATTTATTGTCACTTAAGTTTTAATCAGGCTATTTGTCCTGCAAGTAAAATTCTCACGCAATTTTTCAGTAAAAAAACCCCATAAATAGTAGGACTCGTGGCCACCCTAAAAAAATAAAGAAAACAAATAAAAACAAAAAAACAAAAGCAAATAACAAAAATAAAGCAAATAAATAAATAAAAACAAAGGAAACAACAACAACAACAAAAACAACACTAAAAATAAATGACAATAAAAAACAAACAAAACTACAACAACAACAAAAGTAAAAAAACTAAAAACAAAATGAAAAAAAAAAAACACTAAGCAAATGGCAAACAAAAAACATAAAAAAAAAACAAACAAACAAAAAAAAATAAGTAAAGACAAATGGGGAAAGAAATACTAAAAGCAAATGGCAAAAAACAAACAAAGCAAAAGACAACAACAAACAAAAAAACAAATAAAACAATAAAAACAAACACACCAAAAAAAACAAACAAAAAAAAAAAACACTAAAAACACGACAAAATAAAACAACAAACACTAAAAATTATTTGGCACTATCAAATATTAGCATCATAATATTTAGCCTTGTCTCATTTCGTGCTCAATCCTGTCACATGATTTCTCTTTCACAAAAAAAGTAACATTACTTTAAATTGCGACACACAAGTAGTAGCTCTACTGCATTCTTTCTGAAGCACAGACAAAAAAGAAAGCACCTGAAGTCATCATTCAAAAGGTATATACATGGGATTAAAAGTAAATCGTGGGATTAAAATGGGATTTAAATTAAAAGTGTGGAATAAAACCTAATTGCACAAAAACTCTTGAGGTTTGTGACTCACTTCCAGTCTCTGGAGATGAAGTACTGCAGCTCTAGCAATCTGTGTCACAGTCTTCAACCATCTTATCAGTGTACATGCTCCATCAGACAAGCAGGTCCTACACACACACACACACACACACACATCAAAAATATAACTCACAGAAACCAGGTCAGCTCACGGGAAAGTTTTTTTTCACAACAACGATCAGCACACGGGAAAGTTTATGGCAGAACAGGTTTGGTCAGAGCTATTATTGCAGTGCCTCAAGCAACAGAACAGGCTTTGCTATGAAACGCACATGCAAAACATCTCTAATATTTGTTCAATTTCAAGGAATGGAAAAAAACATCATGTCTGAAATGATAAGGATGAGTAAATGTTGACTCGTTTCATTTTTAAGCGAACTTCTTCCCGGAACATTTCGTGTTTACCAGCAGGGGATACTTTCTAGCTGGAGCTCTGGGCCAAATATCTCAAACACAAGCGCACTCACATGGGGGTCTCCGTTTCGGATGTGTTTTTGCAGGCGGTCCTGGATGACGGACTCACAGGCCTCATTCAGAGCGCGATCAATGCGATAGTCGGCCCCGGGGTCTGTTTCCTGTATCAGTGTCTGGAGCTGATGGGACACACAGTTATGAAAGCCATAATCAGAGTCATTCATCACAGCCGCTGCATTATTTAACATGAATGAATATCTCACGACTTTATTCATGATTTAAATCAATCAAACCCCAGTTCATTAATCACAGGAAGTACTTTAACACAATGAATGCACACAATTATCTTGATATTTTTTCAGCCTCTTGGTGATATTTATTATCTTCATATTTATGCATTTCTTTTTTTTATCAGAATAATCAATATTTTGACTAAACAGCCAGAGAAAAGGGTATTCAAAATGTTAAATTCTTTCCTTCTATCTATCTATCTATCTACTAAAAAAAAAAATACTAAAACAAAATAAAGTAAACAAAAAAAAAAAAAAAACACAAAAATCACCAGATATGGATATCTTAAAAACAAACAAAAAAACCTAACTAAAAATCAACAAAAAAACCCTTAAAAAACAAAAAAGAAAAAAATTCAAAATAAAATTCAAAAAAGGAAAAACAAAAAACGAAAGACACTAGATACAGCGATATCTTTCTAAAAACTAAAATCAAAACAAAAATAAAAACAAAAAGCAAACAAACAAACAAAAAAACTAAATACTAAACCAAAACAAAATGATAAATACTAAAAACAAAATCTCAAAATCAAAAATAAATAAAATAAACACACAAAAATCAACAGATATGGATATCTTTCTGACAAAAAACAAAAACAAAAAATTAAAGAATTAAAAAATTAAAAATACAAACAACAAATAAAATACTTAATAGTTAGAGCGATATCTATCTCTAATAAAAAAACAAACAAACAAAAAACATAACATAGAAAATAACAAATAAGTGTATTGGAAGTTAATATACTTTGTTTTGACACAATGTGGAAAATAAAGTTTCTGTTCATCAGCCAAATGGTCATAAAATCAAAAATAACACCAGCTTTCAGGCATTAATTGGCCTGGACAGCATATTGAGTCATTGCTAATACTGAATGTATCTGTGTTATTCACGATATCGACCAGACCGACCTGCAAGTGAGCGTATCGAAGAGCATTTAAACTCACAGCTTTCTGGCAGTGTCCTTCCAAGATGCCCTTGTCCCGGGACACCCTCATGAGGCAGTGCAGGGTTCGACCCTTGTGGTGCAGGCCGGAGCAGTGCGTGTCAATCTCCCCTCTGCAATGCAGCACAATCTCGGGACTGAGCGAGTAATCCTCCATCAGCATGCGCCTGTAGTCCAGCATCTCTCCCTGACACTCGCCGCTCACGGGTTTGACCTGCGGTAGCACCAACCAACACATGTGGAAAACAAAACTGCAGGGGGCAGAGCCTGTGCCCGTCCACATCACATCAGAGCCTCACCTCGGTGCACGGCCGCCTCCAGACACAGCAGCAGGTACGAGAGCTTGGCCTCTCTGGCTCGAGGCATGGACGTGTCCATGTTGCAGCGGTATTTGCGCAGGTCCGGCTTGCAGGCTTTAGCCAGCGAGTAGCTGACCTTGTAGTCCTGAGCGATCAGCTTCTGACGAGTGGAGAGAGCGTCCTTGCACTGCGCAAAACACAGACACTTACATTTGACTGGAAAAATGCGTTTTAAGCAACTTTTGATTTTAACAGCTAGGTAAATAAACAGATGAGAAGAAATTATGGATTTATAAATGGGAAACAGATAAGGGACACGAGTCAGACTTGAACTCATATTCCTCACATGAGCACCATTTTAAAATGAAACATCGCATAGTAGAGCTGTCACAATATCAGATTTTCTCTACATGATTAATGTGACAATTATCTAGAGAACATTTGAAAAATAATGAAAATTACAATAATGCTATCAGTTAAATTCATCTTTCACTGTTTATTTTTTAAACAATGAATCAATTGATAATTGGCCAATAATGTATGAGAATGAGCATCATTTAGTATGATTATTATTAACATGATAATATTTGATTCACAGTTATTGTCAATATTGCAACACCCCAATGCCTAATTATATTTTAAAATAATATATTAAAAAAATAAAATAACATATATTAGAATTAGTGCTGTCAAATGATTAATTGCTATTAACTGCATCCAAAATAAAAGTTTGTGTTTACATAATATATGTTTGTACTGTGTATATTTATTATGTATATATAAATACACACACACACGTATATATATATATATATATGAAATTGTATTTGTTAATAAATAAAATATTAATATAATATAAATTATATTTTAATATATTTACATATATATACACACACACAAATATTTTTGAAGTATTTGTATGTATTTATATATACATAATAAATATACACTGTACAAACACACATGTAAATTATTATCGTGATTAATAGATTTTGAATTAGCTTTTATTTTTATATTTCAGATTATTTTAATATTAAAATAATATTCATTTCAGTTAGTAAAACTTTAGTAGTTAGTTCATTTTAAGTTAAGTTATAGTAATTTATGTCCTTTTTGTTTCTTTATATTTCTATATAGCTCTATAAAAGTATTTTTATTTCAGTTTTAGTAATTCTAGTACTTCAACAAACTTTAAATTTAGTTGCCAAGGCAACACTCCTAATTTTTGTGTACACACACAACATTTTTATTTCTCATGTAAACTTTATATCTAATTTTATTTCAGCTTTGTTTCAATTACCGAAAATGCTTTTAAATGGTTTTTGTTAACAATAACACTAGTCTGGGTCAAGAGTAAAACAACTAAACCTTTGCATAAAAGGCATTTGTAAAGAAGGAAGAGGAAGACTGAGTTGTGGTTGTGTGTGGTTGTGTTATATCTGTCAAGTGAGAACTATTCTGTCTATTTTCTCTGTACACATCACTGTAAACCGTTCTCAGCAACTGCTTCTGCAAGACGTAAACCAGACGTACTTTATCCGACATGCTCTCCTCAAACTTGTGGTTGAACAGACATTTGTAGACCTTTCCTTCTCCTGCTGGAGTCTGAAACAAACGGACAGCACAAACCATTAGCAGAACAGAAGGGCACATTCTGAGTGTGTCTTACAGGATCACGGCTCACGTTTTCACAGAAGCGCTCGCGGTCTTCTCGACAGGCGAAGTAGAGATGCCGATCGAGGTGGAAGTCATCGGAGGAGAGTTCAGCCACGCGCATGATGGCTTTCTTACAGTCCTCTTTGATGGTGTACTGACCCGGCTGCTCCTCGGCTTCAGACACCAGGCCTTTCTCCAGACACGCGATCACCTCGCCCTGAGAGTGGATGTCCTGGAGAGAACAGGGCACAGAGTACTCGCATGGCAGTTTAACAGAAACAAGATACTATTTATCTTAGTTTAATTACAT
The DNA here is from genome assembly GCF_018340385.1 of Cyprinus carpio. Classification (NCBI taxonomy): domain Eukaryota; kingdom Metazoa; phylum Chordata; class Actinopteri; order Cypriniformes; family Cyprinidae; genus Cyprinus; species Cyprinus carpio. The sequence goes on along the minus strand of NW_024879166.1, from coordinate 554,511 downwards.
TTGATTCAATTTAAACTTTAAATAAGTGTTAAATAATGGCAGAGATAATCTCAACATTAAAATAAGTTAAAAGAGCTTGCATAATTAAACATCCAGCATCGACTGATAATGTCAGAACTGTTTTATGAATGCACTTCGAGGACAAGAACAGAGTTGCACATATGCATAAAATAAAATAAAAAAGTCTGTAAAGCCTGTATTTGTTGCTTCAGTGTGGCCTACAGTCCTGCGTTTGACACTGATGTAACACAAACTTGCAGAGCTGCTAGAAATACTGTCGCTGTTATCAGAAAGCATCAGACAGTAAACGGTAGTTTAAAAATAAGTGTTACATCCTTTTTCAAAGATTGTGGTCATGCTGCTGCTTTCGGTTACCCACAGTGCACCTGGGCTCACCTTCTCTCCAGTGTTGACGCTTCCACAGTGCAGTTTGTTGATGTCGTCCTTGCACTGGTCCATGAAGCCGCAGATCAGCCGGTAATCGCTGAAGACGATGCTGGTCATCTTGGTGATGTACTGGCTGCACTGGTACTCGGAGATGTTGGTGCGGTGTTCTACCAAACACGACACCAGGTAACCCTTCCCACGGTCCACACCGGCACACTCCTTAATCTGCAAGATGATTGTAAATGGTTTAGTGACTTTGTGGTCGAGTTTGAGATAAAAGCTTGTTTTGCTTTGCCGCCTCCTTGCATACTTACCCCATTGATGGTGGTCTTGCACACCTCGACGGCGACAGACTCGAACTTCGGATCAGTCGTCAGATTGAGCTTATAGTTCCACAGCAGCTAAAAATAAACCAGGACATCTTATTAGCTATTTGTTTTTATAGTGAGCAATAACAGCATTAAAATAATGATGTTTATATATATATATTTTACAATTTTAACAAATCAACTGAAAAAAACAAAAACAAAATATAAAATATTTCACATTAATTTTAAAGTGGCAATGTGTATATTTGCAAAATAAATAAATAAATAATAACAATAATAATAATAATAATAATAAAATAAAATAAAATAAAATAAAATCCAAACAAAACCCAAAACATTCATATGTAAGGCTCAAGGATAGTTAAACTAATTTTTGGGTTGAACAAAATAATAAACTCCTGCTATAGTTTGGCTGGGTTTAACCATCAATTGTCATTCAGATCAACATTCTGGAACAAAAATAACAGAAATAATGTGTAAACACTCACATGATTGCAGTCTGCAGCGATTTCAGTCTCCTAAAGAGAGATTAAGAGGAGTATAAATTATAAGTGTTCACAGAGACAAACGTAATAGGCAGGTTCAGAACTACATGATTTTCAAGACAGACCAGCCCTGTTTAATTAGACTGGCTTCGGGTTCACCAAGCCCCCATTTTTAAGGGGTGTTTAAAACATTTTCTTGTGTTCACAAACAGGTAGAGCGAGCACAACAATATAACCAAACGCAGTGCATCTTGACACAACACTTCTTGTGGGAGGCTCAAAATATTGTGCGAGACGCTGCAGCAACCAAAAATGTCCATCTCAATGTTATTGGTACTGATTACTGAAACTTTGGTACCGTGACAACACTAGTCTCTATCCAATCATTAACATTCTTGTCTAAACATTTGAGTAAGAAAATTCATTATAACAACAACCTGATTAAACTTTACATTTTTTTTTAGCCTTTCTGTTTTTAGTAGTATCACATGTCACATTAATTCACGCTGGGAGGATGTTTGTTCACACTCTCCTGGAGAATCAAATGTTTGCTGAGTAAATACTGAGAGTCTCAAATGACAAAGCACGCTATTTAAAGGGATTGTTCAACCAACAATGACAATTCTGTCATTAATTACTCACCCTCATGTCGTTTCAAACCCCCAAGACCTTCGTTCATCTTCGGAACACAAATTAAGATATTTTTGATGAAATCCGAGAGCTTTCTGACCCTGCATAGACTTCAATGCAACTGAAACGTTCCCAGAAAGGTAGTTAGGACATTGTTAAAATAATCCAAATTAATGAAGATATCACAGGTTTGGAATGACATGAGGGTAAGTAATTATTGACAGAATTTTCATTTTTGGGTGAACTATCTCTTTATGACTAACATACTGAAACAAGACCAACATGCTGGTTTATATGCATGTCAAATAGAGCTGATCGAAATACAGTTTTGATTTCAGCCTCCAGCGATTATGGAAATACAATAATCGAGATAAAACTATTATCACGCCCCATTCTGCTCTCTTTCCAGCGGTGCGCATTCACTCCTCCATAAAAGTCAGATTGTCCGATCATGTCCAATCATGTAACGTGACTTGTAAAATGGGACATGCTTGACAAGTTTATTAGGTTTATTCATGTTTATGAAAGCCTAAGAGAGCTTGTGCTGTTCCTCAGGAGGATTTCTGTGCATGCACTCAGAGACGGAGCAGAACACAGAACTTTTAGTTAGGTGCGTGCCTAAACGGTCAAATACGGTCAAATACGGTACTCTGTGAGTATTCACATAAACTAGGGCTGCACAATTAAATCAAATTTCTAATCGCGATTACAATTATGGATACCACAATTACGTAATCGTTCAAAGTCCACATATTATTATTATTATTATTATTATTATTATTATATAGTTAGTGTTTTCAGCTTGTTTATTTTCATATAAAAATACGGCATGCAGTTGCATCAAACAATGGTATAAACTAGGGCTGGGACAATAAATCGATGCAGAATCGATTCGTGGATCAGTTCTTCGATTTTCAGAATGCATCACGATTCCTCTGCAATCGATTCTGAGCTTAGATTTTAACAGCAGATGGCGTTCTAATCTAGTTTTTTTTTCGCACACTCAAATGCTCATGAAGAAGAGTGCTAAAGAGCACTTGTGCATTTAGCTGAGTCATGTAATTTCACCTCAGCTTAGAATGCTTGTATGACACAAGATTAATTTAAACAGCCCACTGTGAACACCTTTGTAATTCGCTTCAACCTTTTCGAATTTTATGAATTAATATTTTAGGTTCAAGTGTGTGTAAGGATTTGGAAACAAGCAGAGTATGGCTGTTTCTAAAGCATGCAGTGCCATCTGATGTTCAAAACTAAGCTCAGAATCGATTGAAGAAATAATCGCGATGCATTCGGAAAATCTCAGAATCGATGCTGAATCATTTCTCGATTCGCGATGCATCGATTTATTTTCCCAGCCCTAGTATAAACATCAATGTAAATTGTGATAATCGTAATTAATAAATTGCAACTACAATTTCAAGGGAATAATTGACAATTTTGATTTTTGTCATAATCGTGCAGCCCTTACATAAGCCCTCATCGGTTATGTAATAAGTGAACATAAACAGTTGAGAATGAAAATACGTGCGTAACAGTAAATTGGATCCGTGCGGCTCTTAAAGTGACAGCAGCCTAATATTCCTGCTGCTGACTGTGTGCTTAATATTAATTAAAAAAAAAAGACAAAAATCACTTGCTGCTCTTGACTGAAGGACTTTTGCAGCTTAAATAAGAAACAAAGGACATTTAATTCTTACAGTGAAACCTATGCTGTTTTATTTTACATTCAATTATTCAATTCCTGTAGAAGGCTGTTAACTGAATAGCCTAGGCTATACTTAAGACTTGCATAAACTTAAAGCACTGTTTGCTTCATTTGTGTCTTTTACATCTTCTTTTATCATGTTTTTTTACTAATATTATTTAACCTAGTATTCTGCAGCACTATTGAGAATTGTGAAATTTCGCTGGTATCTAAAATGTAGCTAGATGTTGTAGCAACCTTATTTACAGAACATTTCTATTTGATATAGGATAGATTTCATTATCATTAAATAAAACACTAATATAACGTTTTGGTCATGTGGCCCACTCATGATTACAATATTGACCAATGACCACAACTGAGCAGCCTTAATATCAAATAAACAAACAGCTTTCATTTTGGTATAAGTCCCTTTATGATACTCTCTTCCCTGTGCGATTCTTCAAACAGAAGGAACCAGGGGTAAAGCTGTACAGCAATGTTTGGCAGACAAGAACAAAAAATATTTTGCAATGAGTCTTGTGGCAGCCGACTGAGCATTAAAGTTTGACAAATGTGTGACATTCACTGCAATCACTTAAGTGACAAACAGAGAACCATCCGAATAAAAATGAAAGTATTTGACAAATGAGCAGGCGGTAACATGAAGAATTAGACAGAAGGTCAACATCTGAAGAAAACTGAGAGAGTATGCCTTAACATTGGCTTGTAAAGTAAAATAGAGGCCTTTTAATTACATTTTATTCCTCCTCTAATAAACTGCTCTTTGTGATGCGAAAAATTTCAGCAGTCAAGAGCAATCTACATAACAGTAGGGTCTCCCTAACCGTGATGACTTGACACTGATCTTTATTTGAACAGCTGAGAACAAGCCCAGGCAGAAAGAATCCCCGTCACAGCACAGGACAGCTGTTAACGGCCCGCTGTAAATATCAAGTGTGGAATTCTTGATTCCCATGGAGCTGAAGGCCTTGATAAGTCTCACAATGTTACTAAAAATGGCATCCAAATACAACCAAAGACACAGCAAACTGTTGTGACCTCAGCCTGTGCTGAGAGCGTCCTATTAGCCTTTAATAGTTATAATGGGGTTAATCAACTCTAAAAGGATTTAAAGCTACTGAAAAATATATAGCTTCTCTGGGCAATTATGCTGCATCTGTCTATAATATATAATGCAGGTGAAAAATAAATAAAATATCACTCTTATAACCTTGTATGATCATGAAGAGATTAGGATATGGTTTACAGACCAGAAAATCACTGCTTAGAGGACACACTTTGGACTTTTGTCTCCTCAACATCATATAAATGGCCTGGTGACAAGATCTGTTCTCCAGCTGTGTCAGTCTTTTATTTTAGAAAACAGCATTTTTATAAAGCCACCAGGGCCTTTTGCCTCCGGCAGATTCTAAATAAAGGAGGTAAACAAACTGTCTCCATTCAGTCTTTATTTATGAGAAACAATGAGGAACACTGTAAAGATAAATAATTGACCTTACAGTAAGGACTCTCACGGACAGTGATTTCTCCATAGAAAGAGAAAGTCTAAAGTTCATTTATAGCCTGAGAGTTACACAGAAGACTCTGCCGGATATCTTCATATGATCATCAAGCAATAAAATGTTACAAACAGAAAAAAAACAACTGGTAGATCAAAGTGATGACCCAAAAAACCTGGTGTAACAGCAATGGCAAAATAACCTATAACAGCAGAGAAACAACCTGTAATGGTAATGAACAGCCAGAGAAACAACCCGCAACAGTGAGGAACAGCCGGAGAAACAAGCCGCAACAGTGATGAACAGCCGGAGAAACAACCCGCAACAGTGAGGAACAGCCGGAGAAACAAGCCGCAACAGTGATGAACAGCCAGAGAAAACAACCCGCAACAGTGAGGAACAGCCGGAGAAACAACCCGCAACAGTGAGGAACAGCCGGAGAAACAACCCGCAACAGTGAGGAACAGCCGGAGAAACAAGCCGCAACAGTGAGGAACAGCCAGAGAAACAACCCGCAACAGTGAGGAACAGCCGGAGAAACAACCGGAGAAACAACCCGCAACTGTGAGGAACAGGCGGAGAAACGGAAACAACTGGAGAAACAACCCGCAACAGTGATGAACAGCCGGAGAAACAACCCGCAACAGTGAGGAACAGCCAGAGAAACAACCCGCAACAGTGATGAAACAGCCGGAGAAACAACCCGCAACAGTGAGGAACAGCCGGAGAAACAAACAAACCCGCAATTGTGAGGAACAGCCGGAGAAACAACCGGAGAAACAACCCGCAACAGTGAGGAACAGCCGGAGAAACAAGCCGCAACAGTGAGGAACAGCGGAGAAACAACCCGCAATTGTGAGGAACAGCCGGAGAAACAACCGGAGGAGAAACAACCCGCAACAGTGATGAACAGCCGGAGAAACAACCGGAGAAACAACCCGCAACAGTGATGAACAGCCGGAGAAACAAACAACCCGCAACAGTGATGAACAGCCGGAGAAACAACCCGCAACAGTGATGAACAGCCGGAGAAACAACCCGCAACTGTGATGAACAGCCGGAGAAACAACAAACCCTCTTTTTAAAACAACTTTTAACAAGCGAACCCACCTCTTAACAACAACCAAAAAGTTTCATTGTCTGTGGCAGCAGTAGAGGCGGCGCAACTATAACGACATGTGAATAATCCCGCCCTCTCTAAAGTGATTCTAAACTGAAATGGAAATGCAAACCGTGCCGTGCCGAGCCGCACTGTGCCGTGCCGTGCCGTACCACATAGTGGAAAAGCGACATTAAAGGATTGGTTCACTTCCAGAATATAAAATTTCTGATAATTTACTCGCCCCCATGTCATTTAAGATGTTCATATCTTTCTTTCTTCAGTCGCAAAGAAATTAAGGTTTTTTGAAGAGAAAACATTCCAGGATTTTTTTCTCCATATAATGGACTTCAATGGGGACCAACAGATAGAAGGGCCCAAATTGCGTTTCAGTGCAGCTTCAAAGGGCTCTACAGCCGAGGAATAAGAGTCTTACATAGCGAAATGATTGCTCATTTTCTTAAAAAAAAAAAAAAAATTATATACTTTTTTTTTTTTTTGACCACAAATGCTCGTCCTCAGGCATTACATAGTCACGTTGAAAAGGTTACGCCTGACGTAGGCGGAAGCACCAACCCGGTGTTTACAAAGCGAACGTGCAAAGAAAGTCAAACACCAGTTACAAAAAAGGTAAGACAAAGATGTTGGACGATTTTGAAGTTGGAGGAGAAAATGAGAGGAAGTTTTTCGCCCTAACTTTCTGAAACCGGAGTAGAGTACCAGACAAAGAGCTAACCGCACATGACCTTTCCAACGTGATCACGTAATGCGTGAGTCGGGCTAGTGCAAGATGAGCATCTGTGATAAAAAAAAATAAAAACAAGTATATACATTTTTCTTTTTTTAAGAAAATGACAGATCCTTTTGCTAGACAAGATCCTTTATTTCTCAGCTGGTATCATGTAAAGCCCTTTGAAACTGCACCGAAACTGCAATTTGGACCTTCAGCCCCTTGGTCCCCATTGAAGTCCATAATATGAAGATAAATCCTGGAATGTTTTCCTCAAAAACCTTCATTTCTTCTCAACTGAAGAACGAAAGACATGAACATCCTGGCTGACATGGGGGCGGGTAAATTATCAGGAAAATTTTATTCCGGAAGTGAACTAATCCTTTAAGAACCATTCAACAAATGTGCAACAAAAGTAAAAGTGTTGCTCGTAATCAGTAACTCAGAGCTTGGACGGCTCGCATTACACTAACAACGGCAATAAACAGGCCACTTCAGGATCATTATTACACAAGGACCTCAATGGTCATAGTGCTTCCAAGACGGTGCTGCTCCACCAAACCACGGCTAATCCTTGACAAGCTAACAGCAGTGCTCACCTATCACATGTTTGTTTAGAGAGCCCTCTACAAACAAACAGTGCACAACCAGTCAGTCAAGTCAAGCCACAAAAGCATCCAGTCTCTGAAACAGAAATTCAATACACAAGCCAAGGATGAGAACTATAAAGAAGCCATCTAACAGTGCAGGTGACGTCACCGAGGGTGCAGGGGAACTCAGCTGACTCAGACCTCACGTTTGGGCGTATTGGTGAGCTCCAAGTAGGCAACTTATTAGGGATTGAGACACAGCTATAAACAGGAAGCGCTTTTTTTTCAGTTTATTAATCGTGATGCTTATCGAAACTACCTGTATGTGGCATTCAGATGCGTTTTCTAGTCGAACTGCTTCTGGTTGTTAAATATGCATGTGCCTTGTGAATCTAATATGATCTTTAACTTATGAATGTCGCACGAATGCACAAAGACGCTGCAGATCCAGATGTGTGTTACTGTAACACACTATGTAGACTGATGAGCAGTAACCGTGGCTTTAATCGCCAGGCACATGCAGATTGTACTTTAAATACAGTTTTCTTACGTCTTTTCGGTCCTGCAGGCACTCGAGCACGGCCAGGTTGTTGTTCCAGGAGTGTTTGGGGCAGATCCGGCTCACGTCCTCCCGACAGGCCGCCTCCTCCGCGAGCTTCCAGCCGCCGCTGCGCCGGACCGAGGAGGCCCCGTCCAGCGCCGATGCTTTCCCGTCTCCCGCTGCATTTTTGCCTCTTTCGAGATTATCTGCGGGGTTTTCAGCTTCCGGTTTGCCTCCATGAGCAGAACCGATCCAGCCGCAGATGAACATCAACAGCAGAAGTCGCTGCACACGTCTACACGCCGCCATCTTCGCTGAGAGAAGTTACGAATCCTACTACTGGCAAGAGGACGCTCATGAATATTAATTAGCACGCGCTGACGTCGCTTTACGCGTTGTCTTATTAATATTCATGAGCTAAATCCACCATAGTAGTAGGATTCGTCAGTTCAGCGTTCGTTCAGACACAGCGTTCGAGTCCAAACATAGGTCACACAGACCGAGAACTAAAGATACTTTTATTTATTTAGTTATTTATTTATTTTATTTACATTTATTAGGTGAAAGGAAGATAAGAAAGAGAATTTGCCAAATGGGCGGGGCTTAGAGGTGCAAACTTAGAGGTCAGATACGATGTGTACAACTATTTTAATGTTTTAACTGTATATTCTCAATCAAACAACTGTTTATTGGTGCCTGTATTCAGGTAAAATTATGATCCAGAACGCTGCTGCAGTAAGACGTAATATGGTTTTGTCACCTGGTTCCTGTAACTTTTCTTTGCGATGATCAGAATGGACCAATCACAGTCGTGTGCTTACAGTGTAGCAATTTATTTATTTTCTTTTTTTTTTTATCGAGATTATTTTTGTGTCCGGTTTCAATTTTATGTCAGACAATATTTCTACATATAACATTTAAATTGTTCTATCTTTTATAAAGCGAACGTATCTTCCAAAAAAAGGCCTTGCGCCCTCTATAGAAGACTAGTGTATATTCTGCAGGAATCCGTTATTAGCTTGTAACGAACAGTAACGTGTTATTTTATTAATTTATTTTTACATGACGCAACCTCAGAATTATGTATGTTGTATTATGTTTAAATACATATTATATACAAATTCTGAAGGTTTTTAGAGGGGTTTGTTCATAGACAGTAACATTTGCTTGATTTATAGCATATTATTCTTAAAATATGGTAAAATTATCTTTTTTTTTTTTTTCTGGCTATATTGACAATATTTTCTGATTTATGTAGTGATAAATAGATATATCCAATATCCCATTGTAAAAACCTTTAACTATTACATGCCAAACTATTTATTTATTTTTGGCTTTATCCAATGTCCAGATTTCTGAAAATTAGTGCATATTTGCATTAATAAGATAACACCTTGTTTACATATTTAAACACAACATCTCAGAAAACGTCAGAATACAAATCAACCGTCTTAATATACTATGATGAATAAACTAGAGAACGTATGGTGATATTTGTGATATCTGTTATTGCCATTATATATTCTATTTTAATTACTAATAACATATTTGGCCCAAATTTTACACACAACCCTGTTACTGCTGCACCACTGCAGAGGAACATTTCTGAAATGTATGACACCCAAGAAATAACCTGATTTGGCTCAAATCCCTGTTAAGACAATATTTCTAATACCAACTTTATTAACTTATAAGAGATCACTGCGAATCTTCTTTATATTTTCCCACTGATTTCATTGATTTCTCCTATAAGGTGTTTTTAAGGATGTCACAAACGTAGTCATCAGTTGTTTTATTAAAGAAATTAAAAACAAAACAAAACAACACGTACATATATACAGTGAACAATGATCACTTTTAATTAAGACATTAATAAAGCCCTGATTTTAAGGTCTGAAAACAATCTCTTTATAAAAGAACACAATATAAAATATAGATATTAAGATTTAAAACAAGCAAAACACAGCGGCCCAGACCACCAGAGGCCATGTATTTGGTTAATGAGAAATGCTTCTTCAGATTCTTGTTTGAATGTTACTCTCAGCTTCACTCCCATTTATAGACCTTCAGCATCTTCTCGGTCAGAGAGGCCAGAAAACTGCTCTGGTTGACCCCAAACGGACAGATGTCCAGCACGGGGAGATCCGCAGGCATCTTCTGAAGCAGAGCACCGGTGCCGGCGTCCCAGACCTGCAGACAGAGCGGAGAGATCACAGTGAACACGTGCAGGACCAACATCAACATCTTACATGTGTAACGAGTGACCAAATAAAAAGCGAGCGCAGGAGTGGATGAGGAGCGTCTCTCACCATGGTGGAGTTCGTGGCCTCGTCTCCAGCACACACGAGCGTGGCTCCCTCTCCGGCCGGACTCTTGAACACGGCGTTCTTGGTGAGCAGCTTGCAGGAGGATCCAGCGGTGAAGGTCTGGACCGCAGCGCAGGAGCAGCTGTCTGTCTGAGGCGTCCGGCTGAGCTCCATTAAAACACAGCGCAGGGACGGGTTTGCACGACCTGCACGGCACAAAACACACATGAAATGCCAATGCTATTAAAAAGGAACCAAGATGCAATAAATCAAAAGACCAAGACATACAATCAAATACAGATGAGCTTAAATTAAAATAGGAATGTGCATTATATTGAAATATATTTTTATATAACAATAATAAAAAGTCTGATTAAACAACTTACAGCCAATGATATTAGTGACTTTGAGTATACCAGCATTTATTTGTTTATATCTTTTAAAAGTCACACTGAAACTGAAGCGCCATCTTTTTTTTTTTCAGAATTGTGATGAACATTCAAGTGGAATGAGTTAAAAAACTGCAATAAGAATTAAGTTCACCAGAAGTTTGAGTTTGATTAAACATCACGAGGTCCAGCCAAATGAATGAATGAATGAATGAAACATGCATGGATGAATAGTTCACAGAAGGATCCATAACATGCATTTACAAAATAGATTGGTGATGTTGACTTTTAATCTGATTAGATTGATATTAGAAGCTAATATTATCAGTATCTGTGTTGGACAATATTAGCGTTTTTTTTCTAATTATTATTAATCTTTTTTTTAACTATAGGGTCAATGACAAAGTAAGTGTCAAAATATTATTTCCTGCATTTAAATCACTGTATGTATACATTGAAATTTTCTGTTTTTAAATAAATCATAAAAAAAAAAAACACACACACTTAAAGCTAATAATATCAAGGCTTATATGGCTATATTGGTATTGGTCAATATTAGTATTTTTTTTTAGTTTACCTCTTTATTGATGTATAAGAGACAAGAGACATACAAATAAAAAATAAAAAAAGAGGAAAAAAATCAAACCAACACCTGTTTCGACATGCTTCACCAAATAAAAAAAAACTTAAAATTTTTCCAAAAACTCATAAGAAATTATCAAAAAAAAAAAGAGCAATTTTTCTTATCTTCTGACCACTAGGTGGCGCTGTGCTGAAACTGTGCAGGTAACCTGAGGTCATGGCTGTCTTAACATATGCCAAGTTTGGTTTGAATACACTAAAGGCTGATTTATACTTCTGCGTTGGACCTACGCTGTAGCCTTTATTTATACTCCTGTATCGTTGTCCGCGTCGACGTGCAGTACACATGCAAACCGCTAGTCTGCAGTGTCCACGGGCATGTTGCTGGTGTAACCCACAGACCACAGAAAAAGCAGAAGAAGCGGCTCCTCGGAGAAGCATTATAACCGTGAGGGCGGCAAATAAATATCAAATCATAAAATCATTATTTAAAACTACAAAAAGAAGACAACTGAACAGGAGAAGATGGAATTCTTTCAATCTCCACAAGGACTTGTACCATGGCAGATCAACATTGTTGGTCACGGACAACTAGTGATGTATAATGCTATGTAGTATAATAAATAAGACACTTGTTCTTTGATTTGTTTTATTTTATATAAGAATGTGTCACATTAAAATATATTAAAGTGCACATAAACACACACAAAACTCAAGAACATATGGAGTTCTAGCAGACCAATCACAGCGCTTGCGGTCCGCGTGAAATTGACACGCTGTTAGATTTTTGGAGAGGTGCACGTCAGGCTACGGCGTAGGGTGTGCGTCTATGCGTAGACTATGGCGTAGGTCCGATGCAGAAGTATAAATCAGCCTAAAAGCGTTGCGGAGATATAGCCTCGCGTCCATTTTGGCGTGCTCTTCGTCAAATTTGTTTGCGCATTATTCAAGATACTTTGTTTTTTGTCATGGTCTGAAGATGATCTGGTTCAATTTTAGCAAAAACCAGGCCAATGGTCTAGAAGGCGTTTGAAAAACCAAAACGTATGGCGGTTCAAAAGTTATCAGCATAAATGTGAGTGCAAATTTGAGCTGTTGGTGGCGCTAGAGGGTTTAAGTTAGAGACCATGTGCCAAATTTAATAACTTTTCAGCAAGCAGTTCTATGGGCTGCCATCGACTCAAGAGCAGAAGAACAACTACCTTCAGCGCTTGGCCCTTAATAACATATTTTTTAAACTGTACAAAACCAACAAAGCAGTATAAATCGTTAAAAGGCAGCCATCATATTACATATCGGCCCTAATAAAGTAAAATACCTATGATAATTAAATATTAGGACTGGCCCGTTTGTGAGTTGGACGTGTACCTGGTCTGTACGTGACGAGGCAGTGTCTGCTGTCCGGCTCCACCTGTATGTCTGTGCAGCTGCCCGACTCTAGAGGAAGGATGTGGGGCGTGTATGTGGTTCCCTCCATGTGCTCCCAGAAACATCCGCCCTCCAGCGAGCCAGCGATTAGGCCGCCACACGGGAACGTGCTGGAGGCGGCACGCGGGATGTAGGACAGAGACACCACTGGACAGCTACAGTGAAGAAGCGGGACAAAATGAATGGGACACAGTCCAGCAATATTTACAGCATGCTACAGTTTCACCAAAGAGGATACAGCTGAAAGTGACCTGGAGCGCAGCGGCGCCAGCTCCTGAACGTGAGTGCTGGTGTCCCGCGTGTCGTACACCAGCACAGAGCCGTTGGCGAGACCGGCGTAAATGTAGTTGTTGTTGTCATGGCACCAGCAGCAGCTCCACACAGGTCTGCCCGTGTTGTAGGCCTGAACCACCGTGTTCGTCATCAGGCTGCGAAGAAAACATCAAAAGAGTCTCAACGTGCTATATTCAGAAGCTGATCGAAACTAGCATTGGGTTTTGGTGCATAAAAAAAAAAAAATAACCAGGGATTCGTCTTCAAGCATTTTCAAACTAAAATCTGCCGGTACATTCAAATCATTCTGGGTGGTAAAATCAGAATCTTCCAAAGAATAATCAATAAAAAAAGAATAATCATATTCCAGTCTGGTTTGAATGTAACCCAATAAAAAGGAGTATACTATAAAACACTGCCAAGAGTTGTCAAGACAGGCTGCACGCAAAAACACACATTACATGAGCAATGTAGTCTGATTCACTAACAGATGATTCTTATGAACTTGACCAGAGTTGTCTGATTAAGGTTTTTATTAAACTGTTCAAAAAGACAAGTTACTGGTATGAATCAGTTTGTCCTGTATAATTTACAGCATTAAAGAGAGAGAACAGACATCATAACTGATTCATCTGATTATATATCACAATCAAAATTAAACCGAATCAAACAAAGACTGTCTGAATCAGAATCAAATCAGGAAATCAATTCTAGAGGATGACGGATACTGGATTTTGATAATCATTGAGATACTATTACAGTTTATGTAAGCATTATGAATTAGCTTTTGCGCTGCATAATTTCTTTTTAATTTTGAGTCAAATATTAGTAATTTTGTTGCATTGTATTCATTTTTTTATGTTTAATATTATATTGTTTTTATTAATTTTAATTTTAGCTTCAGTTATTTGAGTAGTACATGAAAATGAGATGCTGCCTTGGCAACTAACTGAAATAAAATATGTTTTTAAATATTTAATTTAATATATTTTAACATTTATTGTATTTTTGTTATGGATTTAGTTTTAGTTTACTATAACAGCCCGACTGATAACAATAACCAAGTTGGAATATCTGGCCAATAACATTTAAACTTTTTTTTATTTTTAAATTTTTAAAAAGCAGCAACATGAAAACAACAAAAAAAATCCTTAATGAATATCAGTGCTGAATTATTTTATTCTAAAATGTAAGAAATGTAAGTGTTTTGAAGTTATTATTAAAAAAGCAATGAAAAATAGCATCACATTATTTTACATTTTATTAACATGAAATCTAAATATAAAAATTACAAAACAAAATAAACATATCATTTTTTTTTTTTTTTAATGGCACATACAGTATAATGTTCATGTGCTTTCAAATGAAGGTTATACTGTCCTTATTTCAGAAGATATTATTAGATTTTAGATGTATATATATTTCACCTTGCTCTTACGCTCCTTTGCACATAACTACTTGAAGTTTATTTCATAAGAAAAGAAACAAAAAATATGTATCTAACTTTAAGTGTCGATTAATTGGCATAAATTATATATTTGTCGGTGTCAAATTAATTCCAGTCCTGCGTTTTGTGTTGTTTTATTATAGCAGGTGTTACTTGGTGATTGACAGAACATACAGTTATTACACAGGAGGAAAGCATCGGTCTGTCACCTGGTGAGTTTGAGGGTGTTGTCGAGGGCCGCAGACAGCAGAAGGCTGTCCTGGTGTCGGCTGAAGGCCAGACCTCGGATCTGTTTGGAGTGGATGGGAACATACTGACTAGGTTTGAGAGTCGCAGTGCTGATCTTCTTCACACCGAAGCCTGAGGGAGCAACAATCAATGGCTATATAAACAATGAGAGGAAACAAAATCAATGTGGAACAGCTCAAATTCCTACCTGGCACCAAGGTTGCTTGTGGAGAAGGCTGAGACGCCAGCAGGCAGCCGAGAGGCTCACAGTAGGACAGGACCCTACTGCCCCCCGTCTGAGACACCAGCACAGCCTTAGAGAAGACATAATGTCCCCCGCTGGACGAGTCCTGCCTCTGAGATGACGAGAGAGACGCTCTCTGAGAGGAGCCGAACGCTGCCTGAGCTTTCCACCTCCTCAACTCCTAAACACAGAGATCAGGACTGAATACAGCAGCGATGATGCTTTACTTCCACTAGTCACATGATCATAAGCTCGTAGTATGTGGCTCTAATTTGTTGTCATTAAATTGAACGAAATTAAATCGTCCACCCCATTCTATAGATAAGTGTTTTCAAAATTGGATTTTTGGACCCCATTGACTTTCACTGTATGGAAAGTTTTTCTCTCTCTCTCTCTACAGAAATATTTTCATTTGGGGGTGAACTATATAAAAAAATATATATATTTTTTTACATTTACCAAAATTGTCATATAACCATTTTTCATTCTGCTTTCCAAAGCTTTCCATTATTACTTATTTAAACAATAATTATTCTATTGAAATCTTCAATTTTTAACAGTATGGAACCAAACAAATCAGCATAAAATCTAAATATTTTCTGTAAAAAATTTGGAACACAATTTAAAAAATGCTGTATTTCCTGGAATATACTATAGTATTGAATATCAGAGTCATGCTGACTTATAAATCAAAGTTAGGTATGTAATACAATTAACGTTAAGCATGCATAACATGCAAAAAGTACATACATTTGGATTTGTGCTGAAGAAAAGAGGTTTGTGAACCCAAGTTATTTTTATAGTACATTTCCCATATGCCAGAAGCTTTAGTTTTACTTTAATAAATTTGTTTAGGCTTGGTGTTTATAATAAATGTTGCTAATAGGTTTTTCACAACAATAATATTTTAATAATATAAAAAAACATAAAAAACCGCTCCACAAAACAACTACCAACAAAAAACACGAGACGTAAAAGAAAGAGGAGCACAGAGTTTCTCCTGAAAAAGACACGCACCTCGACCTCTTTGCGCAGTCGCACATTTTCATCAGCCATGAGCTGCATCTGCTGCCGACACTGAGCCACCTCCAGCTGCTCCATCCTCCGTGACCCCTGCTCCAGCTCTAAACGACTGCACAGTCAAACCCATCAGCTCAAGCACATTCTGCAGATGCATTCAAATAAAACCCCACAACCAATAAGAATCTCTCAAACAAGCACCTCTTCAGTCGCACTTCCTCCGTGTTGTCCACCGCTTTCAGTTTCCGTGCATAAAGAAATATGATATGCCCACGTTTGGCTGGTTTATTGCACTAAGGACACACAAAATCATTTTATTGTTTATAATAGTTAACATTTTTATTAATATTTTAAAAACAATATAGTAAAAAACGACAACATTCAAATAAAGTACAATAAAAAAAAAAGTGTATATGCATTCATACAGCCAGTCATGGACCTACTTACAAAAAAAAAAAGTTTCTTTATATATATTATATTATATATATTGACTATTCTGGTATCGTAACCAGCGAATGATCAGGCCTTTGATTCTAGCACAATGTTCATTCAGTGAAACCCACCTGTGGACATTTACTTCCTCCCCCCGTCAGCCAGCGGGAGATACAGATGAAGCCGAAAAGGTGACCGCAGCGGAGAGCGGCCAATCGGTGGTCCCCTGCCGTGGTCCAGGGCTCAAAACAGATGGAGCAGGTCTCTCCCTCGCCCTCATCTGCTTCAGCCTCTCCTGCAGGACTCGCTGCGGCTGCCACAGGATCCTCCGACTCACAGACAGATGACAATTCACAACCCACTTTACTACTATGTTGTTATGCATATTCTGCCACATTAACAGCGGATCAGATCAGTTCTGTTGATTTCACATAATTTATTATAAAGGCACAACAGCTGAAGACACATTACCAACACAAAAGCATCAGTCACCTCAGACTCTTGTTCTGGCTCTTCTGGTTGAGCGGCTGCTCTCGACCCTTCAGCCTCTGTAGAAACACTGGACCCTGAGTTACACAAAAACATACGGCTTCATTTCACATGCCAAGAAGCCAATCATAACATAGGAATATAAATATGAGTCTTACAAATACAGTAGCAAAAAAAAAGTGTTCAAGGATCAAAAAAGGAATGGAAAATATGGCTGAAAAATAAATCAATCAATAAAAATAACACATTTCATTATCAATATAAATGTGTAAATTAGAGGTCGACCGACATATGGGTTTTTCACTGCCGATGCCGATATTTAGAAATCAGGGCAGCTGATGACCGATATATGATGCCAATTTTTTTGGCCGATACTCTTTTTTTTTATATATATATATATATATTCATCTCATAAAAGTGAGTTTGTGCAA
This sequence comes from Cyprinus carpio, assembly GCF_018340385.1. Taxonomy (NCBI): domain Eukaryota; kingdom Metazoa; phylum Chordata; class Actinopteri; order Cypriniformes; family Cyprinidae; genus Cyprinus; species Cyprinus carpio. The sequence continues at coordinate 537,241 of NW_024879166.1, read as the reverse complement.
ATTATTATTGCAGGGTACAAGATATTAATAGTAGTAGTAGCCAAATTTAGAGAAATAATACATGGCTCCAGTGTTTCCCACAGACTGCAAATTAATTCTCTGCCAGCAGGAGGCGCTGTTGGAGCGGAGATATAGCGGTTTCCCCGGTATCGGCTGTAATCATATAAGCACTGCTCACAAACGCTACTTTATCAGGCATTACAGGAAAGACGAAACGAAAATGACATCGAAGCTTTTCTGAAGACAGTCGGTTCTTTTCAAATACACCCGCGCTGCATTTTAATTCTGAAACGTGAAGCGCTCATTTTATTCAACAAAGTATAAGCCTTTTGGAAAATCTATTTGTGGCGGTTTTGATATAGTGACGAGCCGTCACAAATAACTCAATGTATAGGAAACACTGCTATAATCAAATGACCATAGTGATAACAAAAATAAAAGATTTCACACATATTACGCAGAGTGTGAGCTGCTCCGTCTCTTTCAATTTAGACTGGTATTACTGGTGCATCCACTGTTTAAAAATAAAATCAAATTAAATAAATAAATAAAAATTTCCTTTTTATAATAGGAAGGTGTAATTAGAATTCTAGCCAGTACCAATAAAATTAATTATTTTTATGTTTTTGTTGATATTATAATTTATTTTAATATTAGATGATATTAGAATTTATTCAGACACATTAAAATAATAAAACCTAAAATGTACAATTTTAGACATCATAATAATGCATGAAAATCTATTCAATTTGAAAGTGTTATAAAAAGTATTGGTGCATTTAAAAATAGCTGTAATTTTGAGTTAGTTGAAATGTAAAAATAGGGGAACAACTGAGTTATATCCAATATCTATTATAATGATAAATTAAAAATTTATATTACTATAATTGATATGTTAATGATATATTGGGCATCTCTTATGTTATAAATTTAAGATTATGTCAATTACTTCTATTATCAAAAATGATATCAGCAATTCTAATAGTAAACTGTTCATGTAGAACTTAATTAAATCATTTAAAAGTTAGCTGGGAAAATGAACGCGTGATGAACTGAGAAATGAAACGGCAGTGGACCTGTAGCGCTGGATTGATCAGACGTGGGCACATTCACAACAGCAGCGGTGTGTCTGGAGCTCGGTTCAGGATCCAGCGCTTGTGGATTCGGTGCGTCCTGGGAGCCGCTCAGCCGCTCTGCCAGATTCTCCACGATGAGCTCCCGGAGTCTGCGGATTCGCTCTTCACGCGGGGAGAACTGCGTCCGTGAACTTAGAGAGAGGAAGGAAGTCAGAAAGATCAAGTCTTTCAATGATTCCATACTGTTGTTGCAGGAAAAAGTTAGTGAACCCGTTATATTTACATTTGACTTTTATGAGTTCTTTTATGAATTCTAAAGAAATTCCTGCAACCATATTTGGGGGGAAAAGCTGCAGTCTGATGGTCCAGCGGTTGCATTCTCTTACCCAGTTACATGTCTCCTCCTGACCACCCGAAGACCTGAGAGTCTGAGTCGATCAGACGGGCTTTGAACCTGCATGGGAACACCCTCTTCTTCTGTGCTGCTCTCGGAGTCAGAGACTACAATCACACTGGCCTCACTGGATACTGGAGCGACTTCCACCTCCATATCCTCCATCCTCAAATATGTCCTGCAGGAGACACCACAAGCAAGAGTTACGGGCTGAAACAGGGTTATGATCATTAACTAAAAGGATACTTTACCCAAAAATAACAATTCTGTCATGATTTACTCACCCTCAAGTTGTTACAAACCTGTATGAGTTGACGGTAGCCATTGACTTACATAGCATAGAGAAAACAAGTTCGGAACAACCTGAGGGTGAGTAAATCATGACAGAAATTCATTTTTGGGTGAACTATTCCTTTAAAACCAAACCGTACAAAAAAATAAATAAATAAATAAAAAAAAATTACTTGAAATAAAATAAATGTTAACATAGATAATAGAAAATATAGAAAAATAAAGAAAGAAAATTCAACTTCAAATATAGAAAATATTTAAAAAAAAATATGAAGATATAATTTCTCATTTTCTTTTAGTTTAACTTGATGCACTAGAATATAAAAAAATAATAATCGCAGAAACAACAAAATTACTAAAACTTCAACTAAAACTAAAATATAAAAATATTTGAAAAATAAACAAAATATAATAAAAACATTCAAAATATAAATAAAAACTAAAATAGTATATCCATGATTCAGCCTCAATTTCACATAATCCCGCATTCAGACTAATAACGCAACTTTTTTACGCAACACTAGTATCTGATAAATTCACAGCGACAGAAAGCTTTATGTGTGGCGACGTATTCATAAAGTAATGCATTACATATTTTTACATCTTTTGAGGCAAGCATGCCAATATGTACCATAAGATTGATTTGTGGGGCCCGGGGCCCCTTCCCAAATTCCACACACAGAGCCCTGCTTCTGTAACATCTAAAACATACCTCGTCCCTTTGCTTCTAAAACCCTTGATTTCACACATCATGCCAAATTATGAAATGTGCCAATGTTTAATTAATAACAACACACGTATCTTGTTTATTCACAGAGCCAAAATGTTTTAAGCGTGGGACCCCAATGGCGCCTTCACACTTCAAATATTCATACTGTAAAACGATGCATTAATTACCTTTCACCTCTTCATAACATGTCACTTTGTAGCAAAAAAAGATGGTCTGTGGCCCATTTGTCACAGGGCCCGGGGCCTCATCCCAAATTCCACACATAGGGCCCTGCATGTGTAACATTTAAACCATATTTTAAAATTAATCCTTTGTCCTTGCTGACTCTCTACTTTCATAAAACAGAATAGAGCAGGTCATCCGGGTATCTCACACAGGTTTGGGACGCGCTTAGTACGGATAGTATGCGAACTACACTAGTTTGCAGAACTGCTAGATCGCTTGTTAAACTCTTAAACATCAAATCATACTACATCAGTACACATTAGGATGATCTTAAAGTCAGCATTAACTAGTTATTTAATAGACTAGTTTTATAGATTTCGCTAACGAAATAAAGACAGGCACTCTGATCATAAACACGCTGCTAATGTTGCTAACTAACGTTACAGCACACCAATAACATACACAACACTGACAATATTTACCGAGCAGAGCGATCGGTTCGCTTGCTGGATTATTTGGTCCGGTCAACAAAAACTAGATTGTCCAGTTTAAAAGTTGGTCGTGGTGGGATTTCAAATGATTAGCAAGAAGCTCGTTAAATTCGCGAAAAAATTTGTGCAGGATCGACTGCTGCAAACACAACCGCCAACGCGGAGGACCGCCCACTGTGTTCTTTTTGCTCTTTGATTGGACAACAGCTTTCAGCGAGTCAACGACTCCGAGTCATTTTCGGGAATCGGTTCTTTTGAACAGTTCATTTCAAAGAACACGCAGAGGCCGGCTGCGTAAACTGTTTAGACTACTAATCTAGCAACCTTGTTGTTAATTAAAAACAACAACAACAACAACAACAACAACAACAACAACAACAAAAAAAACCTAGATTAAAAGGAAACTAGTTAAAAGAGAGAACAGGTCCTTAAAATGAAGTGTTACCCTGGTAAACACTCTCTGGGTCAGCAGCAGGAGAGAGAGTGACCCTTCAGAAATGCAACCAATGATGCGGTTGAGTTATTATGATGACATTATGATGAAGTCTGAGGGTCTTCAGGTAACTGAAGATAAGAAGAAGAGCTTTTGGGCAATAAAGCTGGGAAATAAAGCAGGTCTAAGACAGATAATGAAAAGGGGGAAGGGTTGTCTGGAAAGAAAACGACAGAAATTCTGTAAAATTTGTCTAAGCTCTCATCTACATACTGAATATATGAGAATCCTACAGGAACACAAGTTTGTAGATCAATGGAGTGTACAAACAACCCAGATAGCACAGGTATGTCTGCAGAGGTTAGATGCAAGGTGTAAAGATCGCTTCATCTGGAAAACATCTGCTGTGTATAAACATCTGATAAACATCTTTAAGATGTCAGTTTTACATACATTCTAAATCATAAACATTTCTGAACCTCTATCTGTCATCTGTTTGGAATCGTACTATAGATGAATTGCAGATGAATTTAGCAGATGTAATGCAGACGTCAAATAGATGTCTCTGTGATGTGCATGTGCTATCAGGGAAGACACCTTTTGCATTTAAAAATTAGACTGTACACGCACAGTACATCACAGAGACATCTATATGATTTCTGCATTAACATCTGCAAGACGTGTTTTTTAGAGTGTCTGCTCATCTGCAATGCGTCTGTAAGATGTTTCCTCTCAGATGTTAAATGGACATTTAGAAAATGTATTTAAGATGTTTATAATTTAGAATGTATATAAAACTGCTTTTTTTCTAAAATGTTTATCAAATGTTTTTAAACAGCAGATGTGTACAAATCAAGTGCAATTTAGAAAACTTCTTAACAATGTGATATCTGGGAAGTCATATCTAAACATGATCTAGAAGCACAGGCGTTTTCTCTGGGACAAGGCTCATTTAAAATGGACTGTGGCAAAGTGGAAAACTGTTCTGTGGTCAGACGAATCAAAATTTGAAGTTCTTTTTGGAAAACTGGGACGCCATGTCATCCGGACTAAAGAGGACAAGGACAACCCAAGTTGTTATCAGCGCTCAGTTCAGAAGCCTGCATCTCTGATGGTATGGGGTTGCATGAGTGCATGTGGCATGGGCAGCTTACACATCTGGAAAGGCACAATCAACGCTGAAAGGTATATCCAAGTTCTAGAACAACATATGCTCCCATCCAGACGTCGTCTCTTTCAAGGAAGACCTTGCATTTTCCAACATGACAATGCCAGATCACATACTGCATCAATTACAACATCATGGCTGCATAGAAGAAGGATCCGGGTACTGAAATGGCCAGCCTGCAGTCCAGATCTTTCACTCATAGAAAAGATTTGGCGCATCAAAAAGAGGAAGATGCGACAAAGAAGACCTAAGACAGTTGAGCAACTAGAAGCCTGTATTAGACAAGAATGGGAGAACATTCCTATTCCTAAACTTGAGCAACTTGTCTCCTCAGTCCCCAGACGTTTGCAGACTGTTCTAAAAAGAAGAGGGGATGCCACACAGTGGTGAACATGGCCTTGTCCCAACTTTTTTGAGATGTGTTGATGCCATGAAATTTAAACATTTGATATGTCATCTATGTTGTATTCTGAATAAAATATTGAAATTTGAAACTTCCACATCATTGCATTCTGTTTTATTCACAATTTGTACAGTGTCCCAACTTTTTTGGAATCGGGTTTGTACTTCTCATCCCATTAGTTAAATCTGGGTTCACTACAAAAATGCTCTTATAATCAACTCTCTCATCGGTTCTCAGCTCATTATGATTTGGATAAGTCTGACTTTTTGTGAGTTAATATCTCGCAATCCTGAATTCATAACACTTTATATAAATAGCCAATGGCCTGGTCCATATATCTCATGCTGAGCACTGAATTATTTTTAGCATGGGGGCAGCCCAGGAAGAGAGGCATTACTATATAATAACTCCATAACGATTAGAAAAAAACAAAGAAAATATAATATCTTCAAATTAACAAATTCACAAAAAATACAACGCTGATCCAGACCGGCCAAAAAAGAGAAGGCTGATCCAGACCGGCCAAAAACGTGATTGAACTCTCCCTCACATATCTACGTCACTATGTGGAAATATTTGCATAGTACCACCCAAATGTATACATAAAGAAAGAAGGCTGGTTTTAGGTATCGCAGTAGTGTTTTTGCCTCCATGTCGTGGAGACGCTTTGTGTTTCTATGCAAAAGCAAAAACACTTTTTTTGGCCTTCTGAATGTGGACGCAATTAGGAGTCAGTTGTTAACATTTATTTACAACACTGTTCCAGAGCATTACAACCCGAATGTTCGAGTGTGTGCAGCACATTTTACGGAGGAAAGGCTATTTCTAAAAAATGGGGCAATTCCAGCTTTGCTAGGTCAATCTGTCACTTCTGAATCAGAGCCTGTAAGTATGGTGTATAATTTGCTATTGACTGTTCAAATGCGGAGTTTGGTAAAGTGTAGAGTATGACATATTATTAGTCTTTCTTATGATCACAAGTGCAGATGGAGATGGATTTATGTTTACAAACATAGTATCCTCTGTTCTCTGATAATACAACTGGCGGCAAAAAAAATGACAAACATGATTCACTACGTTTTGCTTCACACTGGACGCTCAAGTAGAGCAGAAGCAGGACACGCCCATTGTGACAGAGTATAACCAGAGAATGTCTAATATGGCGAGAAGTTTCACTCTCACTACACTTCCGGCTTCTGAACTGGTTGCAGTTCCACTCTGATTCCATATGAGGGCGCTCACAGGAGGAGTGCAGAATGAATGGAGGTCAATGGTGGTATACCCCTCAAAATCCAATTTTCTCAGGATATATTTTTTTGTCTAGTAATTTAAATGTTGTATTCAAAAAGAGATCCAAAGAAATTAAACATTGCTGGGTGTTAAATTTTTAGAGTCACTTATTTGCTTTAAAAAGTCTTTTAAAATGTCAATGACGTCATACGTTATAGTTCATTAGCAGAATGCTAGCGTCTTATGGGCAACAACAACTCAACCTGTAAGAAATCGAAAGGACATAAGTACGCGTTCATTCAATTTTTGACCTATAACCCATGTTGAACTTGCAAAACCTACAATCAGATCTGAGATTTCTCAACAGCAATTGGGTTAAAGGTACAAATTTAGCCGTCTAGCCCCATAGACTCCCATTCATTTTGCACTCATGGCGATGACATTATTAAAATACCTTTTAATAATCCCCAGTGGAACTCTGGTGGAACTGCAACCAAAATTCGGTACAATAGGACTTAATAGACCCCTTAAAAGTTTGTAAACATTGCAACGTCTCCGGGTGGGCGGGGCTTAGCTGGAGGCAAAAAGAGGCGCGGATGCAATGTTGACAAGCGTAAACTAGCACGTTTTAGGAGGGATTTATTAAACATATGATGCAGAAGAAGGTTCGGAACTGTCCGAATATGTACAGTCACTGACTCTGCGGGACCGTGACAAAAATAATAATAATTAAAAAAGTGGGAGTTAGCATACATTTATCAATTAATTCAGTTGATCACTCAGTTCACTGACCAAACTGGTTATCTGACCAAAATATAATGACGAGTGGATAACATTACAATAGCCTAATTTATTTATTTTTAGCTAAGCCTGGTGTAGTTCTTGTATATTCTTCTCATTGGAAACATTTTAACCAGGTTTTGGATATTTCCTAGACAACATATGAATTACTTTCGGGTGGTTTGGGGACTTTTGTCAGGGCTTATTGTCTAATGTAACCTATCGCTGGGCTAACTATGATTAGCAATGTGGATTATTTTAAGACGCCATTCAAAGGATGGCACACACATCTATCGCTGTATGTTTGTTTAACATTTAAGATAGCTAGTGCGCTGAAGGTTGGCGACTTTTCACCGATAAAACATAAACTTGCTGATTTGTACTATAAAACCAACACACCAGTACATATGCATAGATTATTTTACCTAATATGAAGTGTGCACTGCAAACACGAGCATTATTTATGATCGTCTCTGTCTAGTCTGTACGCCGTATTGCCTTCAACCACAATTGTCTTCTTGATTTCTGTGAAGGAATGTCGGCCGGGATCCGTGTGAAACTTTAGTTTTGAACCAAAAGTGCTGTTCCTTCAATTCTGGCAGCCAAAAACACAACAAGACGACATTTTAAAGTCAAAACCTCAAACTTTTAGCGCGCCTGCTATGAGTTCTTCCTTATGTTTTGCCTCCAGCTAGAGCGGTGACGTCACAGTGACGTAGGCGATTAAGGGGTCTATAGGGAGTGGGAAGGCTCTCTGTAGACTGGCTCTGGTAAAACTGACGACATTATTAACTGTCCTTATAATTGCTTTTGAAGCTAAAGCTCATGATTATGGTAAGGGGCGTTACATTTCCGACACATTCCTGACAATCACAACCAACCACAAAACAATAGCACACTGTGCCAATCAAAGCACACTCTTTTTATAAAACGACGCATTATCAAAAAAATGAGGATGTGCTTAGAGGATTTGCAATAATGAACATGTTGTTTAAAGGGGTCCCATTATGCTTTTTCACTTTTTGAATATAGTCAGTATGTAGTGTGTATGTTTGGGCATAAAAAAAAGATCTACAACGAACGGCTCGTTTGGAACCAGACTAATATATATATATATATATATATATATATATATATATATATATATATATATATATATATATATATATATATATATATATATTATTTTTTTTTTTTTTTTTGCGGGACACAGAGCTTGCTATCTTAATATGACCTTATATTTTCTTTATTTCTCATGTGTGTCTTTCTCACAATTTTAAACATGATTGGTTTTACTGAAATCAGGATTTCTTAAATGTAAAAACTTATTATTATTTTATTAAAGGAACAAGGAGGTTTCATACAGAAATGTGACAGTAGAATGTCTATGAAGAGCTCCATGATTTACTCTCAGACACAGGCACAGCTTTAGCCAGCAGATGGCGTTGTCATCCAATTTCTGCTATAAAGATGCAGTTTTATTTATTTTTTTTTAATTATATGTAGAAAGGATGGAAAGGCCGTTTTAACTCTTTTCCACCGTTATTGACCCCCTCTAAAGCCCCAGACTTTCTTTTCAAGAATTTTATTCTTTTAATGAGCCCTTTTCTTCATTTATATCAGTCATATACAGCATATATAATCCTAATATCCTTTTTACTTCATGCCACCCCACACAATTGAAAAATTCAGAATTAAAAAAATTGTAGAGGTGTTTTCAAGTCATTGTGTGTATGAACTGCATTTTTAATTTTTGAAAACAAATTAATACATCCGAACAAAAACCATTACATAGCTTGTTTTGTCTGCAGATTCAGTTTAGCGCTTATATTCTGATAATACATCTCAAGATTTCTTAGATCAGTATATTATAAATGAGCTATAAAGCACATCTGTGACTCCAGTTCTATCTGTAATTTGATTTACAAAGGTTGTGACCTCCTCCGTCATGTGTCCAGGCCTGTTGCACTCACGGCTTTGTTGGTCTTCAGAACTTCACGAGGGACAGTTTCAGCACAGATAAACATGGCCTCTACGCCAGGCATCGGTGTTTGGTTTAGGACCTGGCTAAGACATCAAAAGTGCACTTGAACCCATTAAAATGACATTAGGAAAGATTCACATGTTGATTTAGATCTGTGATATAAACTTGTCCTCCACACCACATCCAGAGCGTGATGTGTTACCCTGTGAATAATAAACAGATCGTAAGCAGAGCTGTATTGTGTTTAACTGCGTGTCTGCTTACAACATGTCTTACAATATAAAGTGCTCAGGCAATAGCAAAAGGTACAAAGAAGCTGTGGTGCACACAATGACTGCTTTAGAAATATATTTCCCTACTTTATAGGCAAAAAACAGTAGTCTGAATTCATTGTGTTCACAGCCGAAAAGTCCTCAGATAACCTACTACTTCTGGCAAGATGAGAAGTGCGCGTCTAATGGACACTTTTCTATCCCATGAGGCTACAGGAAAGGATTTGTGAATGGCAGTGAATGCTACTTTTGCCATGTAACTTGTGGTGTGATTAGCTAAGGTCTGTGTCCGAAATATCCTAGGCAGTGTATTATTTTAAGTGAACAACCATTATTAGTGGTGTCTGAAACCATAGTGAACATTATTGAGTGCACTAATTCAATTCCACAATGCACCTAAAAAATAATTAGCTAATTTTTCTAAACAATTGATTTTTTGCTTAGCTTAGCCTAGCTCTTTTTAGAACTTTCCACTTTGTGTTTTAAACGGGATGCTTAGATGTAGGCAGTGGACATCATCATAAGAGAGGTTTTGAAACAGAGCCCATGTCTAAGAATGGAGTACTAATGACTGACATGGTTACGCTGTGGGCAGTATGAGCTCTTTTCTGTATATTCAGTGAAAAGGCCTATAGTATGTGAGTACACCATGTCCTATTTCTTTAATGAATACTTGGCACAATGGTGTCTTTATTAGCAGCCATTAGATGTGACCTGCAGTCATGAGTAATGGGCCGAGGCTGACGTTACATGAAATGCTCTACATGAAAGAGCTGGATCTTCGTACAGATAACAAGCGCTGATATTGTCGACAATGTACTGTCATTATAAACAACTGAATCTCTGGGCAACTAGTCAACATTGCCCAAAACAGATGTGCAAGCATAAAAACGCTACAAGATGCTATTATTAGGGGTGTTTGCTCACTAAGGTGGTTGTGGTAAGAGATTGCAACAAGCCTCTAGCCCCAGACAGTTAACATGTCCTTATATATAACTTGTCCTGCACACCCATCATGTGACCCTCATGACCTTTTTATGGCTTGGCAAGGTTAGTTCAGGTTGTAAAATATATAGAGCAACTCCTCAAAAACGTAAAGATATCGAAGTTCCTCTGCAGTGAATGGGTGCCGTCAGAATGAAGGTCCAGACATCTGATAAAAACATCATAATAATCCACAAGTAATCCATCAATTCAAGTCTTTTGAAGAGAAAAGCTATGTGTTTGTAATAAATGTGCATGCACTAATAAATTGTGCAAAATAAGATTAAATAGAGTCCATTTTCATTGTTGTAAGATTTTTGGCCAACCATTACTCATTTTGACTAAAAAAAAAAAAAAACCTGACTGTTTATGATGGAATGAACACTTGTCACTGTTTGAGTAACACGCGCAGCAGACCTATCACAGAAGTAATATGGTGTTGCTAAGAGACATGGTCAGCTGGCCGGCTCGTCATGATCCTGTTGCTTGCTATCTGGCTCCTTCTGCCCCGGCTGCCGTTAATTAACACCTGGATTCTCTTTGGATGAATCAGTTCTGCTGGAGCTCTGCGGTTGCCAGGTGCCTGAAGAGTGACAAGCTGAAGGTGGATAAAAGCACCATTTCCTTAGTGCCCATTTACACCCTTTTACATGATTATGTTTCTGTGTGATCTGAAACACATTGAGAAATTAATAAATTAGTCCATTTCATTGTGTTGTGATAAGTATAAGAGTACTGTCTGTCTATGCAAAATTCACCACCATGTTGTTACGGTATTGTGGTTGGTTTGCAGGGTATTCTAGGAGTAGTTTTATCAAGTTGCTGTGTTGTTACTCTGTGGTGTTCCAGATGGTTCCTTGGGTATTGTAGTATTGTTGACCTGGACAAAACTCACTGCCATGATGTTTGTGTTTACAAAACCATGCTATGTGGTTGCTAGGTGTTCTGGATGGTTGTTAGGGTGTTGCTGTGTGCTTGCTTGGTAGTTGCTAGGTGGTTGCCAAGGCATCACTATGGAGTTACTAGATGTTCTGAGTTATTATTATTTTTTTTTAACATGTATGCATTTAAAGTATGCTGGGTGGTAGCTAGGACGTCGCTATATGGTTTCTAGGGTGGTCTGGAAGTTGCTAAGGCATTTCTAGGTGGTTGCTAGAGGGGTTGCCAGGGCACTGTTGCTATGTGTATTGAGTTGTTTTTGACATGTAGCTATGTGGTTATGAGGTTCTGGGTCGTTGGTAGGCTGTCGCTGTGTGGTTGCTAGGTAGTTGCTAGGTGGTTGCTTGGGTGTTGCTGTATGGTTTCTAAGGAGTTCTGGAAGTTGTTAGGGCATTGCTAGTTGGTTGTTAGTGGGTAGTGAGCCGTTGACAGGGTGTTGCTACATGGTTGCTAGGAGTATTGATTTTGTTTTTCACATGCTGCTTTGTGGTTTAAGGTGTTCTGGGTGGTTGCCAAGGCTTTGTTATCCAGCTGCTAGTTGTTCTGAGTTATTTGTAGCATGTTGCTGTGTAGTTGCTTAGTAGTTATGAGTAGTTACTAGGGCACTGCTAGGTGGTTGTTAGGGTATTGTATTATTGTTTGCCTTTTTAAAACTCACTGCCATGATGCTTGGATGTTATAGGTGGTTTCCATGACATTGGTATGTGGTTTCCAGATGTTCTGTGACATTTTTAACACGTTTCTATTTGGTTGTAAAGGTGTACTGGTTGGTTGCTAGGGCATCACTATGTGGTTGCTAGGGTGGTTGTCAGCGCTTTTGTGGCTGTTATAAGTCATTTTTATTATGTGGCTGTGTTGTTGCTAGGGAGTTCTGGGTGGTTGCTAGGATCTTGATATGCAGTTGTAAGGGTTTCTGAATGTTTTTTAGCATGTTATGTGGTTGCCAGGGCATCACTATACAGTTGGTAGATGTTTAGTCATTTTTAATGTTATGTAGTTGTTAAGGTGTTCTGGGTGGTTGCTAAGGCATTTCTATGTGGTTTTTAAGTTATTGCTTACTGTGCCAAAGACAAAAGATACTTGAGCCCCTCCTTCAGTATTGTTTTGATCAGCTTCTTGTAAATGAATGTTACAGACATTCAATTTGTGCTGCTTGCACATCTTGTACAACCTTTCCAGCTTATTAATTAAAGGACAAAGTGCTAATGTGAGTCCAGGCAAGTCGTGTAGGACATTTGTCCCCATATTGATCTTCAATATGAGCCAGAGTCAGCACACTTACCCTGATGAATGTTAAATGAGAAAAGAGATTGCAGAGGGAATTTATGCATATGACATGCCATTAAGTTCATGGAAGAAAGAAAAAAAAATAAGAAAGTGGTGAGTGATTTAGTCCTTGACATGAACTGCATGGTTGTCGACTGGAACATATTTGTCTCTTGTTCTTCGTGGTTCCAGAAAAACGATACAGCATGACCTGGCCTTGAATTGTAATACTTTATTCCAAGCAGAACCTTATTTGAAAATCAAATTAAAGGGATAGTTCACCCAAAAATGAACATTGTGCCATCATTTACTCAACTTCAAACCTGTATGAGTTTCTTTCTTCTGCTGAACACAAAAGAAGATATTCTGAAGAATGTTGGTAACCAAACAGTTGATGGTTCCCATTGACTTCCATAATAAAATTAAATAGATAAATAAAGTACTACTGAAGTCAATGGCTACCAGCAACTCATTGGTTACCAACATTCTTCAAAATATCTTCTTTTTTGTTCAACGCACAGGTTTGGAACAACATGAGGGTGAGTAAATGATGACAAAATTTTAATGTTTAGGTAAACTATACTTTTAAGGGTTATTATTGCAATATTTAAATTAGTGGATGACAAAAAAGTAAAACAAACAAACAAACAAATAAACACTTACTGTACATAGCTTATCTAGAGTCCACACTTTTTTGTCTTGGACCAGAATGCAAACCACCCAGAGCACCTAAGCAACTGCATAGCAACACCATGGCAAATACTTCAGTTTAATAATGATAATTTTCTCTTGCTTGGACCTTCAAGTGTGTATTTGTACATTTAAAATCGTCTATCTGTTTTGCCTTGTTGCAATAGTAAACCCAATCTGACGGGAAAATGTAACTATTTTGCAAGGTGGCGATTTCGCATAAATTCATACAATGTGAATTGTGAGAAAATGTATGATTTTCTAAAAAAAGTAGGCATAAAGGTCCACCCTTAAATATAACCATCAGTGGGATATAAGCGGATTGTACAAATTAGATCTCTGCATGATGTGCTGCATTGTATACAGTTATATGCCACATTGCTATAGCTTTAGAAAAGATATTCAGTCTTTAGCTGCATATTGAATTGTCCACAGTCTGCTGGGTGATTATTATTGATCTGCTATCAAAATGACATGGCAGCCGTGTGTTCCTAAGAAGCGTAAGTCAGTATATGATGCTTAGCTTTAAAACTCCGCAAGCCTTTAATTTCTCAAATATGAAACTTCTGCAGCCTTTTGAGTGTTCAAATCAATCTTATTTTAGTCAGAGAGCCTCTTTCAATGGTTGCTGGTTTGAAGCACCTATAAAGAAAAGCTCTGACCCTGAAAGACTGAGCCCATGGCAACAGTAGCTAAGAGGAAGTCCTCAAATGGAAGACACCTGAGAGCAAACATAAAAAAAAGAACAGAACTACAACAGATCTTTATGATTTTCAGTAAAGGACTGAATTTGAAATCATTGATTAAATGATGTCAATTTTTTATGAAGATATGTATGGCTGAAAATCGGCAAAGGGTTAATTAGATCATGTAAAAATATATAATTTTTTATTGGAATTTTTTTTTAATCAAACTTTGATAAATGCCTTAACTTTTCAACAGCTTAGAAGATGAGGAAAGTAAAAATCACCTGTCAATTTCAGAAGAACAAGAACAAATTTATACTCACGTACATGTTTCATGTATGTTACGATCTCTGACAGACAGCATGATAGCTGCTTAGGTCAACATTTTCTCCTTCTCTCAGAAAGCAATGATGTAATCAAAACATCTGGTAAAGTGGGGTTTTCCGGAAATGCATGTACTCCCTGGACCTCTGCTTCTCATAAATACTACCATGTGTTGTGCATGTTATTTTTTGACAGACATCAATGCTGTGATTTTCAAATAATGTGGATTTGAAAACAGATAAAAGGTAATAATTTGAAAGGATTTTTTTTTTTATTTCATAGTATTCAGTAAAGTGATTGATGTACATGATTGTTTATGTCAGTGTTTTTCTGTTCTAATATTCAAACCTACAGTCAGCCTAAGTATTTGACGGATGTGATAATGTGCCAGATGGGGGAACTCTTTGATTTTTGGGTATTATAAATTGTGCCGGACATGTCTGAAATGCTTTTGCGTAGTTCTTTATTCTTATTTTACAGACTTAAGTTTATTTTAAAGGCTTAGATAAATTACATATTACTCAGAGACATGTTTGGCTTGTCAAAAATGTGACATTGAGCTCTCACAGATTTAGTGACTTTTGAAATTCAAGTTCATTTTTATTAGGAAAGGATTGCTTTTGATGCATAAATTTTTTTTTTATCGTCTCTTATAGCAAAAATATTTTATTAAAACCCATGAAAATGCAGGTCCTGTTGTAAATAATAGTGAAAAACTGACATTTAATATTTTAATTTGCCTCCTCAAATATTGATTTTGCAGACTAACAATTCTTGAAACTTCTGGAATCATGAATCACAGTTATATGTAGGGGCCTGGGAGTTAAAAAAGGTTGAGACCCACTGCCTTAAAGGGAATTTGGTATCAATGATGCTGTGATTTCACAGTTGTATTTTGTCATTTATGGCTGTTACAGATTTTTTCCAATGCTGCACCACAGTAAACACTGCGGAATACAATACACAGTTTGGAAGGTAGAGCAGTAATTTATTACAGTTTAATCTGAGACTGGATTTCATCATCTTGACAGTTAGCTCTTGAGAATCAATAAAAGCTAAATATAACATCACATCTAGAAAAGTAAGACAAACTAACTCTAAAAATAGTCTAGAGTGGACTGATGTTACAAAAACCAGAGACCAAGCAACATCTTGCCTTTCTAAGAAGTGTGATGGAAATCATGTGAAAATACTGAGGTGACAATATTGGGGCTGTAAGTAAAGCTCTATTGGATAATGTAAAATTCTCTATATCATGTTACTGATTTCGGTTGACAGTCTGCTAATGTTTCAGACTTTTTCTTTTGTTTTGCAAAAGATTAATCTGTTCGTCATAGGATCACTGTTAGGAAATGCAGTTTCTGGGCTATGAATGATGTTATTAACATATACTTAGTAAATTCTGTATTCAGTTCTCTTTAGTGTGTAATAAATGTTAAAAAATGTTTTTAATTGGAATGGAATATTAACCATTTCATATTTAATTTATTAAAATTGAAATGTCATGCTTGCACATGTAGCTTTCCCCAAAAGCATTTAGTTTTCCCTGAAGTTTGTCTCTTATTTTCTGTTCAACCCTGTGTTATGCTGTGACAAATTATATTTAGAGAGTGACATGAAAGTAGTCTTGATCACAAAGTTCAAACAGAGGCAAGTTTCTCTTGTAATCTTTGTCAGTTTTACTTATATTGGCCTCACTATATGTGAACTTAAAAAGAGTTCAACCCTGTTACAGGGACAAATACTTGGAGAAAACTGACTGTAAATTTTGTGCTATCTTCCAGTATATGCTGGCTAAGATCTTCATTGGTCTTCAACCCCATACACTTCAACCCCATCACAATATACTGTAAATCAGAAAACTTGTTTATTTATTATGAATGTGACCTGATAAATCAGGTCTCCTAGTATAGTCAGGGGCGTCGGACTGGGGGTAAAACCAGTACTAATTACCAGGGCCCCAAAGGAAGAGAGGGCCCTTGAAAAGTCTGTAATATATTTTATTTTACCTGAATATTTTCAAGGGTGGGGATGGTGGCATGGGGGCCCATCAGGACTGCCTATGCATAGGGCCCGGGATCTTGTGCAACGCCCCTGAGTATAGTATCTGTTCTTTCAGATAAACATTAGCAAACGTGCTATAATGTGAGTCGGGTGAGTCAACCCCCCGAACCTTTACCTTTAAAATCCGAAGTTCCTATAAATCACTTAGCCTCCTTAAACCCATTGTTTAATACACACACATTGTGACACCGGCTAAAGCAGCCGAAATAAACTGCAGTGCGCTTAGAAAACAAAAAGATGCGCATTTGTACACTGATTTCTTCTGAGGAAGAGCGAGAGAGAGAGAGAGAGAGAGAGTGTGTGTGTGTGTGTGTGTGTGTGTGTGTGTGAGAGAGAGAGAGAGAGAGAGAGAGAGAGAGAGAGAGAGAGAGAGAGAGAGAGAGAGACTTGCTCGTGCAGGGAGCGTGTTCGGCGTTCACTTCACCTCCCACATGTAACGTGGCAGACAGCGATGGCAAAGCTCCTCAACAAGTGAAGCGTGTTGTCTTCAGTTCCCCGAACAATCGCAGCATGGTTGCGGTGAGCGCGGAGAGCCCCGTGGATCAGTACCGGACGCTGGCGTACGACACCGCGCTCAGTACTTTACTCGCTGTGCTGGTGTACGTGGTGGTGAAGGTGAGCCTGGACGGGATCCGCCAGTGGCGGGCTCGGATCTCGGTTCTGATCGTGGGCTCGGGTCCGATCGGGCTGACCGCGGCTCTGGTCGCTGTCCGCTCCGGCAAGGTGCTGAAACTGACGCTCCTGGATGAGCGCTACCGGAGCGCGCTGCTCTGCAGACCGCAGCAGATCGCACTGGACCCCCGCAGCGTCCGCTTCCTCCTGGACCTGGGGGTGGATTTTGACAACATGGAAGGCTGCTGGCACAACGAGCACTTCTTCACCAAAATCGGAGTGTTTCAGGAGTATTTGTTGAGCATCCTGGAGCAGAAGAAGCAAAAGGTTGACGTGAAAGTCCATTTGGGTACAAAGGTACGTCTTAGTTTCTTACGGAGTTGCTTGCAAATAAATCAGAACCATGTGTTAAAGTTATTATATAGTTTGTTTATTACACCTGTCCTGACCTAGTCATGTCTTCAAAATTAAGATGCATGAAAAGCTTGCTGTGATTTGGAACTTGAATCAGCAAATAACCTGGGATGCGTTTCCCAAGAGCATGAGACCATTTGGCCCAGCTAATAACGAGATTAAACTAGCTAATAGCCAGCTTAATCAGTCTAATGAACAACTTGGACCAGTTAATAACCAACATACAACAACTAATAACCAGTTTCATCCAAAAAACCAGCTTAAACTAGCTAATGACAAGCATATACAATCTAACAACAAGCATTAGATAAGCAAATGACCAGTTGGACCACTTAATAACCAACCTACACTCACTAATAACCTGTTTGGCCCAGATAATAACCAGCTTAAACTAGCCACTGACCAGCTAATGACCATCTTAAACAATCTATTGACCAGCCTGAATCAGCATAATCAGTTCTGACCAGTTAATAACCAACTTGCACCAACTAATGTGCAGTTTAGACCAATAGAGGACCCCCGTAGATCCTGTGTATCAAAGCCAGTGTCTTCAAAATATAAAATAATTTGACCTTTTTATGACAAGGCAATTATATTTCAAGTTGTCAAATGGTAGAAAACTGAGAAAACAATTATATTCACGATTTAGAAATGCTTGCTATTCTATCAACTTTTAAGCATATTTAAAATAGTGAATCATTTAAATATCATTTTCAAAATAATGAAGTTGTGTACACTTAATATGGTGAATAAAATATGGTATAATTTTTATTACTTATATACTTGAATAAATAAATAAAATAATATAAAATATAAATAAATACAAACTGACTAATACACAATGGTGGATGATGCCACTGGCTTTAGAAACCACAAATATAATTGAAGTACTTCTTCCAATAGATTTGCTGAGCAGAGACAATGTCCTTACAGTTCAGTCAGTGTTTACTCAGCAGACAGAGTCACAGCCGAGGAGCTCAATAAAGCTGCTGTCCGTTTGCAGAAAAATGACCTTCAGCAATTAAAATCTGTTTCCTGGACACGTGTTTTCTGCTCACAGGTATGACTCCTTTCACTTCTCTAAAGATTGAAAATTAATTTTTTTTTTTTTTTTTTAAATGTAGAGCAGCAATTACCTCAGGAACAAAAATACAAGCACCAATGAATTTCTATCTCCATGAGACAGCATTTTGAGCTGTTCTGACAGATGGCTCTGATTTACAGGAAATTACTGTGACGTCAGTTTTCAAACTGTTTCATTAAATACACACTTAGTGCCAGCTAACTAATTGCCTGATGTCTGTCATATAATGATCAGGTGATTATGTTAAACAGGTGCAATGTGAAGGCATTCATAAAGCTACAGACAGCTAACCATTGAAGATCTCTCTCTCTCTGTCTCTTATTTTGGTCTTTGTGAAGGTCAGCAGTATTTTATTGTTTGCTATAAAAGTGCTCTTGCTTTTATGGGTTGCTCATGCTGAAAAGGATTTATTTTCAGTCAAGACAGGCATTTGTTTGGGACACTTTGGACATCTTATCTTGTCTGTGTTCTTCTGAGGGCCAAGCAATTTGTCACTTAACCAAAGATTTTTTTTTATTTATTTATTTTTTTTGTAGAAATCACTGTCTTTTGGTATTTATTCTACAGCCTGAGATACTTAAGTGTTCATGGACTATGTTCAGAGTAGCATACTATTCTATATTATTTTACAAGCAGTATGCAGTGACATACATTTGACAAAAGTGCACACATTAAAGGGTTAGTTTACCCAAAAATTTAAATTAGGCTTCGTTTTACTCATCCCCGGTGCATCCTAGGTGTATATGACTTTCTTCTTTCAGACGAATCCAGTCAGAGGAATATTAAAAATTGTCTTTGATCTTTCAAGCTTTATCATTTCAGTCAGCGGGTGTTGCATTGCTTCAGTCCAAAAGACGTGAAATAAAAAGCGCCCTTCCATAAAAAAAGTGTCTCACACGGCTCTGGGAGGTGAACAATGGCCTCCTGTAGCGAATCCATGCATTTTTGTAAGAAAAATATCAACTCAAATCATTTGCAAATCTGACTGTATTATTCACATATCGTGCGTTTTTTAATTTACTCAAAAGATCCAGCTTAAAGAGACATACATTTAAATATTTTTTTTTTTACATGAAATATAAATAAAAGTAAAAACTACTTATTATACTGAATATCTTTTATATATAAAACATGATGAGCAAGCAACATACTTTTGACATGCTTATATTTTGTAACATTTCACATTTCAGTATGTCAGACTGAGTCATGTACTGTGAGGTTAGTGTTCCAGTTTGTGTGAATGGATTTCTCTTGCCTTGGACTCTCAGGCCTGTCTATTTATGCTACCTCTCTGATGTATCTAGACGCTCACATCCAATAAACTAAACCAGACTTGAGTTTCATTTCATTTAGAGCTATTCTGGGTGACAAGCTGTCAGTCTGGTTTAAAGAAAATGTCCTTCTGCTTGGAGGAGCACACACTATCAGTGATAAATAAGAGTCTTTACTTGTCGCTGTCTATGCAAATGAATGATTGATACATTTAAGACCTTTACGCAGGTTAAACACAGTTTGCTGTTGAGAAGTGTGTTGGCTTAATGGCATAAAGTCATAAATCCAATCCAATACTTGGTCCTACATAATGATGTTTTAGTACTTAACAATGAAAAACACAAAACATGCATTTTATAAACATTATGTTTTTTGATTCATAATGACCATTTGTTCAATAATTTGACTTTGTATGTTGATTGTTTTGATTTAATTTAGTTTAATTTAGGAAATCAGACTATTGGATGCACTGTATGTTTTGATTCACTAAATAGGACTGGTTCAGAGTCATGTTGTGCTTACTTAAAAGAACATGAGAGTAATTAGACTATATCGTGCCTGTTGAATATTGTTGTTTCATTTAAAACAACCATCTCTGTTTGTTTTTAATGAATGACCTAAAAGAACTGGATCAAAAGAGTTATTGGTTGGCGTTCCTTTGATTCACTACAAAGGACAGTCTCAAAGAGCCATACATTCAAAAAAAGCAGACTACACTGGATGCACTGTGTGTATATGAATCACTGAAAATAACTGTCTCGGAAATCTGTATTGTGTCTCGGACACTGTATGTTTTGATTCACTAAAAAGAACTGGTTCAGAATCACTAGTTTGAGAATCAGACTGTACTGACCGTGCTGCATGTTTTTGATTCTCTCAAAAGAACCTGCTCATAAGAATCATTTGATTGGGAATCTTTCTTCACTGGTTGCACTGAATGTTTTTGATTCATGTTTTCTCTTGCTGTGATCCTGTAGTTTAGCGAGGAGTACCTGAGGAAGATGCCGAGGGGTGAATGGCCGCGGGTGATTGTAGTTGCTGACGGTTCGTGTGGAGACTCCTGCTCTGTGCTGGGCATCAGCGCTGATTACATCGTGGAATCATGTCGCGCTTATGGCGCCAATGCTACAATAGAAAGACCGGACCAGAGACAGGTGAGGTACATACATGCTTATATGCAAGTCTTTAAAAAGTTTTTTCAGAAGGCCCATGAAATTGAAATTGGAGTTTCGTTGCTTTGTTGCTACATGTCTATTAGTAGCGTGATAAGCTGATAAATGCAAATTCAAGGGGACTTTTATTAATGTCATATTATCTGCAAGTACAGTTTAAAAAACATATGAAACACTTTAAGTGCCCATTCAATACAATTAAGCACACGCCTTTGTCAAGGTTATATTAAATAAAAATCAATGTAAAATTTAATTTAATAAAAAAGCAAAATACTTTTTTCTATATTCTATACACTATAAAAGCTGAGTACAGATAGTTGTTCCCTTAAGAAGTTAACTTGTTTGAACACTAAAAATGACAATTTATGGCAAACGTAGTTTTTAATATTTTTGAATGTATGCTGAGATTACAGAACTAAAATACTTTTTACTGTTATTTGACAAAAAAAATAAATAAGGGGCGGTTCACACAGAATGTGTTTTTCCATTCCGATGTGCTACTTTTCTATTGCTTTTCTATGTAAACGTGCTAGACGGATGTGACTGACCATTGCGCTCACGTCTCATCTCTTTTGCAACATCTCTCACATGAGTGCCACGTTTTTTTAAGATGCTGTGTTCAACTTTTACACGCAGACCAATCAGAAGACCCCCGGAGGCGGGGCAAGCATTGCAAGCTTTTGTTTACAGTAGCAAGAATTAATTTCATGGCTTGGTTTTATTTGACGGCAACATGGCAGTGGACGCATTCTGTGCTGCACTTTTTTAAAACCATTACTGAGCGCTGCATCTTTTTAGACGCAAATACGTGTTCTGTGTGAATGGCCCATTACAGTGCATGTGCATTTTTCTTTCTTTCTCCTTAAATCATTATACTGTATCACACCATTATATCTCAGTAGCAACCTTTTTCCTCTTCCCATGCTATTACTCTCAGAAATCTCTCATTTGTGTTCTTGAATATGAATAGAGTGTTCGTCCGAGCGCTCTGTGGTCATGAGGTCATCAGGGTCCTACTGGGCTGATTCATTTTATGAATATGGGTTAGGAAATTAAGCCATTATGAATAATAATAGAGTCTGTTTCTGCCAGCAACAAACACTGATTATGCAGGTGAGGCTAGCACATGTTATGAGGAACAGTGATTCTGTGTATAATTTGATTGTTTTTACACAGGTTTAGAATGTATAATTGTTTGTATAAATGGGCTTTTTGTTTGAGCAGATGGTATAGAGGGTTTAGCTACCGCAGATAACCAAGGTCAGCTAGCATCTTGTTTCATTAGTCTGTGTTATATATACAGTAATTCATCAAACAAGCTTTAGCAACCTTGATAAGGTTCAGAGATAAGCAAGGTTTCAGTCTAATTAATGCAACTGAAACTTGGCTCTGAATACTGAGGATTTGTGACTCCAGTTCCAGTTGTTACCAGTTTTCACTCTCTTTGTGAGCCTTAAAGGGACAGTTCACCCAAAAATTGACATTTTGTTTTCTTTAACTCACCCTTGTGTCTTTCCAAACCTCCATGACTTTCTTCTGCTGAACACGAAAGAAAATATTTTGAAGAACGTTGGTAACCAAACAGTTTTGGTTCCCATTGACTCTCATTGTGTGGTCAAAAATATATAATGGAAGTCATTGGGAACCAGAAATTGTTTGGTTACCACCATTCTTCAAAATATCTTCTCATATTTTGAGATTGTTCATAACTTTTGATGAGAAATAGCGCAGACACTTAACTAATATGAAACGTCGTAGTGTGCTTGTGTCGCACACGCTATCAAATGAAGTATACTTTAAAAGGCTAAGCTTTCAACTGTACACTAGCGTACATGTAAAAATGTAGTATCTTTTGGGTTTTGGGATAAACAGGCCATCCTAGCAGGCATGTGATGTTCCTTCAGCATTGAAATGTGGTTGAAGTGATGTTGGATGTTGTCTCAAAGTTGAAAAAAACGTTGAAACAATGTTTAATGCTAAATGGTTGTAAAAAAAGTTAGCAAAATACTTGCTACCTTAAAATTTGAACAAGAGCTGCTGAAAAGTCCACAAACTTTGTAAAATCAAAAAAAAAAATTCAACAGAGATTCAGCCGTGTTGATGTTGACGCTGAAATGATGGGTGGGATTTTTGCTGCTGTACCTTTAAGAAATTCCATCTTCACACTGCATGTTTTCATTGATTTCATAAAAAAAAAGAAAAGAAAAAAAAAAATATATATATATATATATATATATATATATATATATATTATATATATATATATATATATATATGTGCTTCATACATAAGCAAGAATATAATGATTTGATCTTTTTCTGCTTTCTAGGTTCCTACACCAGAGATCCGTGCACATAGTTTGTACTTTGATCTGTCTGCGTACGGGATCGACACTGTGAGGGAATCACGCAGCTCCTCTCAGCCGGCAGCGAAGCCTGGATTCCACCTGAAGATCTACGGGACGTTCCGGAACCGCTGCATGGCTCTGGCCTGCACTTCCGACGCAGACTCCAAAATGATGCATTTCCTGCGCCACACACGGCCAACTCTTCAGTAAGACGTCTCAATCCCAGCATGCATCTGTTAGACTCATGAACTCAATCGAATTTAAACTTTATGCTCTCATCCAATATTCTACTAGCCCTCTCCTGCCAGTACACAATTGACGTTCAACGTTGAAATGTAGTGGAAATAATGTCAGCTGGTGTTTCAATGGTGAAACAATGTTCAATGCAGAGAGAAGAGCTAAAGAAAGAAACAGTGACAAAGAGATAAAAAACACAAGATATATCAAGACACAGCTGTCACAGGACATGTAATTCACAGAGACACATGCTGTTACCTGGTTACTGTCACTATATGTGTGTATGTGTGTGTGTGTGTGGAGGGAGTGTGTATGTAATAATGAGCTTGTAGGGTGGGAGACTGAACTTTCCTCTCTGTTGACTCAGATCATGAAGAACATCTTCCACCAGTCGTTCAACGCGTATAAGACAGACATCGAGCCTCGTCTGAGTGAACTCACGCTGCACCACATGCAGTGCAGCCGCAAGCTGTTCCAGATCATGCTGTCCTACAGACGCGTCAGCGCCGCTTACATCGAAGGAGACAACATCGCCGTGACTGTGGAAGGAGAAGCTGCGCGAGTGCTCAACTTCGACACTGGTGAGCATCACCTGAATGCTTCTAGACCATATATAGTTTTACTTATCTTTCATGGTTTTCCATTCCATTGCACGTCATTTTCCATGTAAACATGCCCTAGATGGACATGTTTGGCTGTTGAGTTCATGACTTGTGTCTGATGCAGCATCTCACGCATGACACGCTGGTCTAAAAACGTAGCATTTAGAAGTTGTTCAACTTAAAAAAATAAAAACATCTTTACACATGTTTTTACACTTCTGTTTTTTTCTTTCCTCCTCTTCTACTCTCCTGTGTCTCACATTTTTAACTGGAAAAAAATAAATTCAGTGTGAATTTCCCCTTATACTTGTGGTTATAGATATTCATGTTTATAACTACACATATATTTACTGCTACAAATTTAGATGAAGTAAAACTATGCATTTATGCTTTTAAATAATATTTGAGCTCTAAAACCTAAAATTTGTAATGCAAAAAAAAAAAGAAAAGAAAAAAAAGCCAAATTTCATGTATAAAGATTTATACATTTTGTTTCTAAAGATTTAAATGCAGCATTTTTATATCCCCCTGCACTGTCTGTTCAACCCTGTTATATTGTGACATTTCCCCCTTAAAAACGTATATCTTTATAAAAATATATTTTTTTATATAATACTAATAAGAATAATAATAGATGATAACAGCAGATGACATGGCACCCCCAAACCATCACTGACTGTGGAAACTTTACACTGGACCTCAAGCAACGTGGATTGTGTGCCTCTCCTCTCTTCCTCCAGACTCTGGGACCCTGATTTCCAAAGGAAATGCAAAATTTACTTTCATCAGAGAACATAACTTTGGACCACTCAGCAGCAGTCCAGTCCATTTTGAAGCGAGACGCTTCTGACGATGTCTGTTGTTCAAGAGTGGCTTGACACAAGGAATGCGACAGCTGAAACCCATGTCTTGCATACGTCTTTGTGTAGTGGTTCTTGAAGCACTGACTCCAGCTGCAGTCCACTCTTTGTGAATCTCCCCCACATTTTTGAATGGGTTTTGTTTCACAATCCTCTCCAGGGTGCGGTTATCTCTATTTCTTGTACACTTTTTTTCTACCACATCTTTTCCTTCCCTTTACCTCTCTAATAATGTGCTTGGACATAGAGCTCTGTAAACAGCCAGCCTCTTTTGCAATGACCTTTTGTTTTTGCCCTCCTTGTGCAAGGTGTCAATGGTCGTCTTTTGGACAACTGTCAAGTCAGCAGTCTTCCCCCATGATTGTGTAGCCTACAGAACTAGACTGAGAGACCATTTAAAGGCTTTGCAGGTGTTTTTGGTTAATTAGCTGATTAGAGTGTGGCACCAGGTGTCTTCAATATTGAACCTTTTCACAATATTCTAATTTTCTGAGATACTGAATTTGGGATTTTCCTTAGCTGTCAGTTATAATCATGAAAATTAAAAGAAATAAATATTTGAAATATATCAGTCTGTGTACAGTATGTAATGAATGAATATAATATACAAGTTTCACTTTTTTAATGGAATTAGTGAAATAATATATATACTATTTCCCTTAAACATCTGTAACTTTAAGTTACTTTCATTAGGATAATCATGCTTCTGAAAATATGTTTTCCCCCTCTCTTTATTTATTAGTCAACTTATTTGTCTGCGTGCCTTTTTTTTGTTTATTCATGTAAGTGGAGTGGAACTCTGTATAAACCCAATTGGGTTTCGTTCCCCTCCTTGTACTGTATCCATGTGATATCCGTGCAGAACAAACAAATAAATAAATAAATAAATAAATAAATAAATAAATATATATACATACATACATACATACATACATACAGGTATATGCACAAACACACACTTATATATCTATATCTATATATTATGTATTGTGTTTTTGATATTTTTAAAGTTACAAAATGTGATTTTACAATGTGATTTATTACAAGGCACACAAAACCTGAATGATACTGTGACAGAGTTGAAATGATTTTGGACTTTTAATTTCTTAAATACATTTAAATAATAATACATTGAATGAGAATGACCTGTATATACTTTATTCTGTAGCACTGTATGGCTTTAATCATGGTCAATGCAAATAACATTCCCTTTCAGATCATAACCAGTTGTATTTGTTATCTATAATATAAATGTGTCTTTGTTGATTGTGTGTAGGTTGTGGTGTGAATCTGGGCATGAGGGGACTGGAGTCGCTGGGAATGTTCATCTACAGAACGGCCACGGCTCTGGACCAGAATGACGTGTTCGAGGCGCTCTCGGCCAAAATCCAGCACTCCAGACACGTGGCAGAGACGTTCAGGAAGAGCGGACTGGCCTCAGCTGTGTTTGAATGACCCTGAGTGTGTGTGTGTGTGTGTGTCAGAGAAACAGTGTGTGTGTGTTCTGAGGTGAGTCATAAACTATAACACGTAATGCTTACAGAATTATGATCTGTTTTTGGAATATTGAGTATTCAGTGCACATAAGAGTGACCAGAGTTTGTACATTAGCACTTCATTTGTGGGAAAAAAAAGTGTATTGGTGTAATGTGATGGTAAACTTGGTACATTGTGTTTTTGAGTAGTTTAAACATCTTAAACATCTGATCCAGCCTAAAATGACCACAATCCTAAAGAAAACCTTACTGAAGATACAGTGACCTTTAGAAATATTTGGCCACTTACAAAAGTATAAAAGCCACTGCATTAGATAATAAAATATCAAAGCAAGAGTCCTAATCAGTGCAGTGTTAGCCTTAAAGGAATAGTGCACCCAAAAATGAAAATTTGCTGAATATTTACTCACCCCGATCTCCACTTCAGTTTAGTGTCAGGAAGTGTTTCTCATAGATCTCCACAGTCTGTGAATACGGACACATCTGTTCAGCTGATAAAACATCTGTCATGCTCTTACTCAGCAGAGTCTGCTATAGGACACACAAGTCAGACATAAGTTGCTGCACTATACTAGCAAAAATCAATCGTTTTTAATGGTGGGATTTTCAGCATGTTTCTGCAAATCTCTAACAGACAGCATCACTGGAAATAAATGAATCAACAATCAAACTAAATGAATGACTCGTCAGGTCAGTAGAAATTAAGTGCCTGGCAGAATTACATTCAGTTCATATTACATAGAAAAATGAAGATGTCGATTTATTTTGTGATATTTGTTAATAAAATAAAGCATTTGCATTCTAATTCTGCATTCTTTCTTATTCAAGTATATACTTGTGTATTTTGTGATTTGAATCGGGGTTATTATAGTTAACATCAACTAAAACAAAGACCAGATTGAAAAAAATAAAAAATAAATATTACCTGAACACGCACACACACACACACACACACACACACACACACACAACCACACACACAAACACACACACACACACACACACACACACACACACACACACACACACACACACACACACACACACACACACACACACACACAAACACACACACACACACACACACACACACAAAAACACATCACTCACACACACACACACACACACACACACAAATTTTATTTCAAATGGTTGACCAGGCAACATTTTTCCTGAACCCTCACACTGTCAGAAGTCAGGCGATGATGACCTCTAGTGGACAAATGGAGAAATGTCTAATGTGGATTGGGTTCATGAAATGATGAAAAGCTAATATTTAAATTAAATATCAAATAAAATAAAAGTTTTGTAAAAATAAATAAATAAATAAATAAATTCGTATATAGGTTTATTTTATTAGTTTTTATTTATTTATATTTTGGTTTGAGTACATAAACTGTGTGGGCTGAATTTAAATATACTGTTATACGTATGTCCTAACATATATACACACTACCGGTCAAATG
Source organism: Cyprinus carpio (assembly GCF_018340385.1). Lineage (NCBI taxonomy): Eukaryota > Metazoa > Chordata > Actinopteri > Cypriniformes > Cyprinidae > Cyprinus > Cyprinus carpio. The sequence continues at coordinate 509,309 of NW_024879166.1, read as the reverse complement.
CAAGATGTTACTGTCATTAAATGGCTTTTTAATATTTCATATGCATTCATTGTAAATGTAAATAATTTAGTAATTATTATGTAATATTTATCAGAAAAGACAAATGATATCCTCATTGTTGATTATAAAAAAAAAAATTTTTTAAATTTTTATTTACATGAAGAATTTCCAAACTGACTTTCTAGTAACTATAGTAACTAATAACACTGAATCCGGAGCGTCTTTCATAATCTGCTTAATCTGCGATTCAGCATGTCTTTAAACCCAGAAACTGGATTTTCCAAGTTAAAGCCGACCTCGAACTCAGGTTTTTCATTGGAAATAAATATTACAAATATATTCAAATAAATATATTTTAATCAATATATATTAGAATAATTTATTAAGATGCAAGCAGATACTAGAAATAATGTATTTATTGAGCTAATACTACTAATACATGAGTAATATTAATGTATTTGTAATGTGTAATAATGAAATGACAATTATTATAATACTTTTCATTAAAAATTATCTTATAATATAGTTTGTAAAGAAGTCTCAGTGCTTACCAAGGCTGCATTAATTTGATCAAATATACAGTAAAAACAGTAATATTGTAAAATATCATTACAATTTCAAATAACTGTTATCTAGACTAATATATTTAAAAATATAATTTATTCCTGTGATCAAAGCTGTATTTTCAGCACTATAACTCCAGACTTCAGTGTCACATGATCTTCAGAAATCATTCTAATATACTGATTTGCTCCTCAGAAACTCTTCTGATAATTATTAATGTTGAAAACAGCTGTGCTGCTGAATATTTTTGTGGAAACGTCACACATTTTTCCCAGGAATCTACGATGAACAGAAAGTTCACAAGAACAGCATTTATTTGATTTTTTTCTTAACAATTATAAATGATATTACTGTCATGTTTGATCAATTTATTGTGTCCAGTTTTTCCCAAACTTTTCCAAACTCCAAACTTTTGAATGGTATTGTAGAAAACAATATTAAAAGAATTTATTACAATTCATGTAGGCACCAGAAATAAGTGTGTGTTTAGTGTTCTAATATAATTATTTTCAAAACCTGCACTCTGTCAGGAGGAAGACCGATCTCCTCTTCTGGATGTCTCTCTCTGGTTCTGGATCCACAGGCACAAATAGAATAAACAGTTAGAGGACTGTAGGGGCGGGGCTAAGAAGTTTGTGTCATTTCAAGTGACACTATTACAGTTTTGTTTACCCAATTATTATTATTATTATTATTATTATTATTATTATTATTTTTTTTTAAATTCTGTCTAACATACACACTCAAAATTAAAATGCACACACTCTGACTGTCATTCATTCATTCGATCATTCATTTATTCATTCAAACATTAATTAATTAATTAGCTAAAACATTAATTCATTCACCCATTCATTCATTTGTGTATTTTTTTACAGAAAAAATAAAAACAACAAAGTAAATAAAAACTTTATGAAACATTTTTGAAAATTACATGTGATCTAGGAACTTTCTACAGTGCTCGGTTCGTTCGCTGCGGGGCCCGGTGCAGTTGCACCCCCCAAGGACTCCCTGGTGCCAGAAATGAAAGTGTGCACAGAAAAATGGATCTAAACAGTACCAGAAAATGATTCTTCAGGTTGTAACAATAGCAGAACCCCTTTCCTGCCAAACAGAACCCTTCTGTTAGTGTTCTATAAAGAGCCATGCTTTGAAAATGCTGTAGGACCTTAATGGCGTTATAAATAACCTAATGATAGTTTATTTTCATTAATATCAGTATATTAGTATGTTTATATAATCAATAAAATAGAATTATTAATTAACAACAACAACAACAACCGCATGCTGTGTCAGTTATTTAGTTATTAAGTATATTAGGTATTTATTTATTTATTTATTTTAATGATATGTGAAATTGTATCAGAAATTACAGTGCTCTAACAACAGTTATTAGCAGAATATATTAATAACTGACAACTGACATTGAACATAAATAAATAGTTAAAGAAGTAAAACAAAATAGAAACAGAAAATAGTGAAATGAAGACCAAGTTCAAATGAAATGCTGTATTTTCATAATCCTCTATGATGCCTGCAAGTCCATCATTATGTGTATTTTGGTGTGACTGAGTGTCAGTGTCTCTCTGCAGATGAGGCTGTAGGATCTGACAGCATCTGAAATACAGTTTAGAGTTTATGTGTCTCCTTACATCTGTTTATGTAAAATCAGTTGTTTATGAAGGCCAAAAGTAGTATGTGATAGAAAGTCATGCAGCTGTGACTGGGTATGTTTATGCATAAACTCAAGTAATAATAATAATAATAATAATAACAATATGAAACACAAACTCAACATCTTTACTAATTAGAGAAGAAGAAAAAAGAATCATCAACTAATAGCTGCTCACACTTACACTTACATGTTCTCTTAAACTAAAAAGAGAAAAAGACATGATTGGTAGGAAACCAGTTACAATTTGAAAGTTTAAAACTACAGACAATTAAAGAAGAAATTATTTATCTGTTGAGAGTGTGCTGACAGTCTCATAACTGATTTTCTGGAGCTCAGTGATCCAAATACAGACCTAGAGTACGTATCTAGACCAGATGGTGGATCAGCACCTAGAGAGGACCTCTACAGCCCTGAAAGACAGCGGAGACCATGACAACTAGAGCCCCAGAGACAGATCCCCTGTAAAGACCTTGTCTCAGACGACCACCGGGACAAGACCACAGGAAACAGATGATTCTTCTGTACAATCTGACTTTGCTGCAGCCTGGAATTGAACTGCTGGTTTCGTCTGGTCAGAGGAGAACTGACCACCCGACTGAGCCTGGTTTCTCCCAAGGTTTTTTCTCCATTCTGTCACCGATGAAGTTTTGGTTCCTTGCCACTGTCGCCTCTGGCTTGCTTAGTTGGGGACACTTCATTTACAGCGATATCGTTGACTTGATTGCAAAAGATTGCACAGATACTATTTAAACTGAACTGAGCTGCATGAGGACATCACTGAATTCAATGATGAACTGCCTTTAACTGTCATTTTGCATTATTGACACTGTTTTCCTAATTAATGTTGTTCAGTTGCTTTCACACAAACTGTTTTGTTTAAAGCGCTACAGTATATAAATAAAGGTGACTTGACTTGACTTGACAAACCTTACATTGGGTGGTGGCCTAATAAATATGTTAAGCACTGTGTGTTGCTCTCATAGAGCGAAAAATCCTCTTGATTGCCTTCTGGAGGAGAAAAGAAGAAGAGCTGTTCATTCCTAAAAACAATAAATAACTGTATATTGAATGTAAATTGTATTAATTGTAAAATATATTGTATAATAATAATAACATTTTTTTACATAGTTTTAGCACAAAGTAGGCCTAGCTAATTAAACCTTTTTTTCAAGTAAGTATGAGGATTCAAGATGTGTTGTAAACAAACGCTGTGAGGGCACTTCAGAAGTGTTTTCCAGAGCACCTGTGGCCTAACTTGGATTTTCCCATGTGTAAAGGGCAGAACAAATTTTCGAGTCACACGTCTGACTCAGAGTTAATCATTATCAGAAACTTCAGTGCACTCAAACTGAACAGCTCTCCTGTTTCATTTAGCTTATTACCAGTTATAATTCACATTTGAAATGTTACAGAAAGGCTTTTATCTGGTTTGGCTTCTGTTATTATTTGGGTTGAGCAACAGTGGAGCGCTGAAGGACCCTCATCCAGAGCTTTCTGATCAGGAGCTTTTCTGGGGAGCCGATCAGTATGACTTTTCCATCATGCTGCATGCTGGAGACCTCCAGTGCTACTGGCACTTTGCTCACTTCGGCGAGCGCTTCTACTTAAACTTCATGGTAAAACAACTTTCTACATGTAAATATTAGTATGGTCTTGAATCCTTTGCATGTTGTAGCTCACTGTGTGTTTGTTCAGGTCCAGCTGGTGACCGGTGTGGCTCTGGACAGACATCTCTCTGTGACTGTTAATGCTCCGAGCGGTTTAATAGTTGGCAAAATTGACAATTCAAGTGGTCAGATTGCCTTCAGTGTTAAGGAGACTGGTGAGTCTCTCCTTGATAAGAGTTTTATATCTGCTGCTAGGTTATGAACAAGTTCATATGGATCATGCAGTGAATGGCAGACACAGAATATTTTACCCCAAAACTAAAAATTTATATTGTTCTGAATTTTATACTGTTATTTGAAACATTAAGAGGAAAAATTATACAAAATATTTTTAAATGCAGTATTGATTCTCAAACTATGAGAAGAATGAATAATAATTAAAAATAATTAATAAATAAAGTAAATTTTATTTATATAGCACAAAGTGCTGAACAATGTAAAATAAAATTAAAAGAGAAAAGGAAACACAGAATAACCATTTTTAATAACCATTTTTAATATCTGAGATACATTCCACCAATGGTTGAATGGAATCACCAGCTTTTAACGGGAGGTACAACTGTGTATCATCAGCATATAAATGAAAAGAAACATTGTGCTTCCTGATAATATCCCCAGAGGGCGCATATATAAGTTAAAAATAAGAGGTCCCAGAATAGAGCCCTGAAGTACTCCACTAATAATTGGGGCAGATGATGAGGAAAACTTGCTTAGCTCTACAGAAAAAGACCTATCTTTGAAATATGAGCCGATCCATCATAAGCCTGTGCCCCTGATACTGATCAGATGTTCTAAACGGCAAATAAGAACATTATGATCCACGGTATCAAAGGCAGCTGTAAGATCCAGTAGAATCAATACCACATTTTTACAGGCATCAACTGCAACCAAAATATAATTGAACACTTTGAGCAAAGCAGACTCCGTACTGTGATAAGTAGTGAAACCAGATTGAAAAGGTTCTAATAAATTAGCTGTATTTAAGAATGTGATCAGCTGTAATTGCACAACTTTTTCCAAAAGCTTTGACAAAAATGATAACTTTGAGACAGGCCGAAAATTGTTAAAGCAACTTTCATCCAAGCCTTGTTTCTTAAGCAAAGGCTGAACAACCGCATGCTTAAAGCAGTTCGAAAACACACCAGTGTCCAAAGATGAGTTAATCAACACTTGAACACTGGGGCCAAATTACTGGAAAAAACTGCTTTTATGATCTCAGAAGGAACAACATCCAGTGAGGAGTTAGTAGACTTCATAAATAAACAAACACAAACAAACAAATAATCATCTTTATCTGTGCAGGTTTTTATCAGATGTGCTTCAGTAATTTCCACAATCGCTTTGGGAGCATGCAGGCTTTCCTGAACTTTGGTGTGTATTACGAGGGACAAAAGGAAGAAGAGAAGAAAAAGAAAGAAGAGTATATGAAACAGATAAATAGTACACTCTCCTTCATTGAGGTAATAAACAATGACATCCAGCAGCAACAAGCACATCCTTACCATAATGTTACTTCCTATTAATTGTCATAACCTCCTCACCCTTATATTTTAATTATTCACCAACACAAATAAAAAAAAATAAAATATCACTAATATTATTAATTATTATTATTATTTAATTTTTTTTGCATTTCAGATAATTATTTTTCCCCCGACAGCCAACTGAATAAAATGACATTGATAATGTATTTTTATTGTGACATAGTAAGTCCTTAAATGTCGTTCATATTTCTTCATGTAGGAAAGCAGCAGCAGGCTGCAGAGGTTTGTCTTCCACATGTGGCGTCATTATAACTACGAGAGAATGAGACGCGGCACAGATTTCTACCTGCTTCAGTCCAACTCCAATTATGTGAACATCTGGTCTGCTGTCCAAAGTCTGCTCATCATCACAGCTGGATACCTGCAGCTCTACTGCCTCAAGAGACTCTTCAACACCAAACCAGCAGAGGGAGACAAACCCCGCTGTTAACATCAACATCAATCCAGCAGAGAGAGACAAACCCCACTGTTAACATCAACACTAAACCAGCAGAGAGAGACAAACCCCGCTATTAACATCCACAACAAACCAGCAGAGGAGACAAACCCAGCTGTTAACATCAACACCAAACCAGCAGAGAGGAGACAAACCCCACTCTTAACATCAACACTAAACCAGCAGGGGGAGACAAACCCCACTGTTAACATCGACACCAAACCAGCAGAGAGAGACAGACCCCACTGTTAACATCAACACTAAACCAGCAGAGGGAGACAAACCCCGCTGTTAACATCAACACCAAACCAGCAGAGAGAGACTAACCCCGCTGTTAACATCAACACTAAAACCAGCAGAGGGAGACAAACCCCGCTGTTAACATCAACACCCCCACGTAACAACCAGCAGAGGGAGACAAACCCTGCTGTTGTAACACAACATCAACACCAAACCAGCAGAGGGAGACAAACCCCGCTGTTAACATCAACACTAACACCAGCAGGCTGAGAGACTAACCCCGCTGTTAACATCAACACCAAACCAGCAGAGGGAGACAAACCCCGCTGTTAACATCAACACTAAACCAGCAGAGAGAGACAAACCCCGCTGTTAACATCGACACCAAACCAGCAGAGGGAGACAGACCCCACCAACAAACCAGCAGAGAGAGACAAACCCCGCTGTTAACATCAACACTAAACCCACAAACAAACCAGCAGAGGGAGACAAACCCCGCTGTTAACATCAACACTAACCAGCAGAGAGAGACAAAGCCCCGCTGTTAACATCAACACTAAACCAGCAGAGAGAGACTAACCCCACGCGTTAACATCTACACCAAACCAGCAGAGAGAGACATATAACCCGCTAGTTCAGACAGCAAAACCCCGCATGTTAAGCATCTACACCCAAAACAGCAGAGGAGAGAGACAAAACCCTTCGCGTTAACATCAACACTAAAACCAGCAGAGAGAGGACAAACCCCGTTGTGTTAACATCGACACCAAACCAGCAGAGGGAGACAGACCCCACTGTTAGAACATCCGCAACACAACCAGCAGAGAGAGGACTAACCCCGCTGTTAACCATCTACACCAAAATAGAAAAAGAGAGAGATGATTCAAAACCCCGCTGTTAATCACAACACCTAAACCAGCAGATGAGAGACAACACCCCGTCTGTTAACATTCAACACCAAAACCTAGCCTAGATGAGAGACTAACCCCGCTGTTAACATCAACACCAAACCAGCAGAAGAGAGACTAATCCGCCGCTTGTAGACGATCAACACCTAACCACAGCATGTAGAGAGACCAACCCCGTTGTTAAACATCAAACACCAAACGACCGCAGAGAGAGGACTAACCCCGCTGTTAACATCAACCACCAAAACATGCAGAGAGAGACCAAACCCCCGCTGTCTCCATCAACACTAACACCAGCAGAGAGAGCACAAACCCCGCTGTTCCTACAGTCAACACCAACAGCAGCAGAGAGAGACTGACTAACCCCACGCTGTTTCACATCACCACACAAAACCAGCAGAGGGAGACAAAACCCCGCTGTTAACTCCACAACAAACCAGCAGAGAGAGACAAACCCCGCTGTTAACATCAAACACCAAAACACAGAGGGGAGACAAACCCCGCTGTTAACATCAACAACAAACCAGCATGAGAGAGACTAAATACCCGCTGTTAACATTCTACAACAAAACAGCAGAGGGAGACAAACCCCGCTGTTAACATCACACACCAAACCAGCAGAGGGAGACAAAACCCCGCTGTTAACATCCAACAAACACCAGCAGAGAGAGACAAACCCCGCTGTTAACATCTACAACAAAACAGCAGAGGGAGACAAACCCCGCTGTTAACATCAACACCAAACCAGCAGAGGGAGACAAAACCCGCTGTTAAACTCAAACACCAAACCAGCAGAGAGAGACTCAACCCCGCTGTTAACATCTACAACAAAATAGCAGAGGGAGTACAAAAACCCGCTGTTAACATCAACACCAAAACCAGGCCGAGGGAGGACAAAACCCGCTGTTAAACTATCCACAACCAAACCAGGGCAGGAGAGTAGACAAACCCCGCTGTTAACATCACACACCCAAACCAGCAGAGATGAGCGACTCACCCCCGCTGTTAACATCACAACACCAAACCAGCAGAGGGGAGACAAACACCGCTGTAACCTTCATACCACCAAACAGCAGAGGAGCCAAACCCCGCTGTAACATCAACAACCAACCCACCACCAGAGGGAGACAACCCCCGCTTTAACCTCAACACTAACCAGCAGAGGGAGACAAACCCCATGTTCAACATCAACACCAAAACCGCAGGGGAGGACAGGACCCGCCTGTTAACATCAACACCAACCAGCAGAGGGAGGACAACCCCCGCTGTAACATCCACAACAAACCAGCAGAGAGAGACAAACCCCGCTTGTTAACATCCACAACAAACCAGCAGAGGAGACAAACCCCTGCTGCTAACATCAACACTAAACCAGCAGAGAGAGACAAACCCCGCTGTTAACATCAACACTAAACCAGCAGAGAGAGACTAACCCCGCTGTTAACATCTACACCAAACCAGCAGAGAGAGAGACAAACCCCGCTGTAACTAAAACCCCAAAACCAGCAAGGGAGACAAACCCCGCTTTTTAAAATCCACGAAAACCAGCAAGGGAAAACAAACCCCCATGTTAACACCAAAAAAACCTTCTTTTCTTCACCCTACCCCGTTTTTCCGTATTTTTATGCCCCCAAGGTAAATTTTAAAATTTAAAAAACTAACTGTTTCAGTCTTTTATTTTGTTTTTTAAATATCTATTAAAATGAATTCTTCACGAATCTTTCAAGAAATGTTTCTTTGTTATGATTTTCAAGAAAAAATTTAAAAAATTTAATTTAATAATTTAAAATACAAAAAATTTTTCCATTATTCTGCTATGACGTGGTTTCTTTTTCCACTGAACTTTTTTCCCCCATACAAAATTTATAAAAGGGAAACCAAGGTAAATATCATTGGAGAAAAATTTTTTGGGAAAATTTCCCAATAAACTAAAATTTTACAAATTTGGAAATGTGGAAATGTATTGATTGTTTTAAAATCATTTCACACCCCTTTTCAATCACAGAATGTTTTTTTTTAAACAAACCTTTAAGATTTTTCATGTGGGAAAAAAAGAAAAAAAAAAAAGAAAAATAATTTTAATTTTTTTGGGACACAAAAAGGGAAATCTTCTCTTTTGTGAAATTTTTGGATTGAAAGGAATGAGTTTTTCTAACGCTGTTTCCCGGGGAGGGGTATCTCGTTTTGATTGGTTTTTAAATGTGGACTTTTGAAAGAATAATTATCCATGGTAAATTGGGGGAAAAAACAGATCAAAGACCAAAAAAAACCAAAACCCGTAAAAACTTTACATTTTTGAGGAAAACGTGCTTTTATAAGAAAAAACAAAAAGTAAATCATCAGCCGCAGTACCCCAGCTGTTCAGTGGACGGGACTCTGAGACGGGGGTTTTGTAATTTTTTTAAATCCTGGGTGAACACCCTGTGCTACCCGGTAGGAAATTTGAAGTAATAATCCCGTATTTTCTTTGGACCCCCTGATGGTCAGAGTGAAAATCACTGGATCCACGCCATAAATCTAGAGGGTTTCCTGACTGGGGGGTTTTTTGGTTATAATATATCAGGATTTAGGAGCCTCCATTTTTCTGTAAACCAGTAAAAAGGAGGCGTAACCCCTCTCTATATGACATAAAGTACTTTTTGACCACGGGCATTTTTAAATTTTAAGGTTGATCAGAGTGACCTGCGGTTGCTGAACAAAAGAAATAAAGTAAATTTTGTTTGTAAATCACCTTTATATCAAATTTGGTATATTAAAAATGGTAAAACACAATATTATTTTCATATCAAAAGAAATATCACACCTGAAAAAAGCTGCAATGGTCCAGTAAAGTGAGTTTTTCATTGTTGTTGTTTTGTCTTGGTGATGATGAAATTGGTTCTGTTCTGTCTCAGTATAAAGTGTTAAACCCCAGCCTAAAAAACCTTTCAGAGCCGAAGCATGTGCGATATGAAAAAAAGGGGGGCAGGATTTTACAAAGTTGAGTCTAAAAAAATAAATTTAAACATATATAAGGGAGGTTAGCTGAATTTGGAGTTAATATCGCAAAAAAAGGAATATATAAAAAAAACCCAAAAAAAAAATTTGGTTTCAATTTTAAAAATTAACCGAAAAGATAAATATAGAGAAAGAAGAAAATTTTTTTAATTCTACAGAAAAATGTTTTTTGCTTACCATAATATCAACAGCTGCAGTTTTTTTTTCTCTCTGGTAAAATTACGACCTATGAAGTTTCATTATAAAAAACTCCATGTAAAAAAGGGGTCAAGGTCCCTCAGATCACGGGAGGCCAAAATTCCAGTGGGAATTTTGGTGAATAGATGGACCTCTATTCGGTTCTTGTTTTTTAAAGCTACTTTTAACTTAATCTTTTGAAAAGTAAAAGTTTGAATGAACCGTTTACGAAAGTCAGACTAATTTACAACGGACTTCTTTTGAAACCTTTTTGTTTTTCTTTTTTTTTTGCACATCTACATGTTTTGAACTATGAAATTTTCAAAAATACAGTTTGAATTAAGCCAAAAAAAGTCTGAAAAGTCAAAAACCCCGGTGACTGTGGGCTCCTTTTCATGATCTAAAAACTCCATCCCCCTGACATGAAAAAAATTTCCTCTCTCTCCCCCTCACCTCCCCAATCACAGGTTAGGAAAACGGATAGCTTAGAAGCTTCTCGCTGCAACACGGATCACAGATACAAAGTTTGTGTGAGTGAGCCAGTGGTTCATGTAGTCAGCAGTTGTGTAGGAAGAAAAGGTTTTTAATCTGGATTTTGGGGCCCTTTCCCCTAAACTTAATGAGGGCAAAGGTCCGAGAATTTTATAAAGGAATTTTTGGGTTTCGAAAATATAACAATTGTCTAAAAAGAATTCAGTTTGAAAAAATGTCCACCAGAAGTCTTCAGGTATCTGGGCTTTTCCAAATTTACACATAAATGGTTTTTAAATCAGGGCCCATGAAACCCTAAGTATTTTCATTCTCAGATTTTTTTTGAAATATAAGAAATTTAAATTTCAGTGTTTACTGAACACTGGGGACAATGCAGTTTTTTGGGGACGTTGTTTTTAAAACCTTTATTATTTATTTTTTGGTGTGTGTTCAGCTATCAAAATGGTTTAAAAACCATTACAGTTAAAAATTCAGTAATTTTAATTAAAATTGATCATTAATAAACCCCTTCGAAGCTGGGAACATTTCCCCGCGCAGATTAAGTTTTTTACCCGTGCAGTCGTTATAACAAATTTGTGTTTTTTTACTTTTTTGGGAGGGTTTTTGCTCATTCCTACAAACTTAATTTTACTTGTATTTGGGAAAATGAAAAATTTGGGTTCCGCATAAAAATAGGTTACAAAAAGAGTGAAGAGATGCACACTCATCAGCAGTGCAGATTCTCAGCGACATGCAGTCACTGTGACTTGATGCGGAGGTTTTGTACGACTCTTTATCATGTGTAAACCCGTCTAACAGGACACTCTGACAAAAATAATCCCCTGTTTTTCACTGGACCCATGTGGTCAGGGAAATCATGTTAGATCCACTCCCCCCCTAAATTAGTGGAGTTCGTGAAACGGCTTTTTCCCCATATATGAGGATTTAGGAGTTTCCCATTTTTCTGTAAATCCGCCCACCCTTTGGCCCCTAACTATCACTGTAGAATTTAGCTTTTTTACTTTTTATTCGACTTGCCCTTTGATGCGTTATTGAGGACTCTGATTTACAGGGTCTGTCCCTACCCCTTAAAAGAAAAAAAAATTTTATAAAAATTAAAAAGATTATATTCCATTTTAAAAAAGAGAATTTGTTTTTATAAAAGCTGCTAAAACCTTTGAGAAAACATGTGACCCAGATGGGGATGATGATGTTTCATTGTTTTTGTTTGTCTTTGTGATGATGAAGATTGTGTTGTTTGCTCCATCAAAGGGTTTTAAAAACTCACACCCTTTAAAAACACCTCATGAAAAGGTTTCCTATAAAAATGTTCTTCTACACAAAACAGGCGGCTGTCCGTCTCAAGCACAGATGAATTTTTTTCATGCCCTTAGTTCTAAAAACTTAAAAGCTTTAATTTTTTGTGAGAAGTTAACTATAAAATTGAAGCCCTCTCTAAAATGTGTTTGTTTATTTACGATTTGTAAAAAAATAATAATTTTAAAGATAGTTTGTTTCCAAAGATTATATTCATCCTGTGAACCATTTGATGTGAGACTGAAAACGGGGTATTTTTTTTATCTTTAAAAAATAAATTTTTTTTTGGGCAATTCATTTTTAAAAATGTATTGCCTCTTAATTTTGGCTGTCGCCTTCAGAAAGGGGTTTTATTTTGAGAGTTAAATTTTCTTTTTTGGGGTTTTTTAAAATTTTTTTGTAGGGTTTATTAGATTATAAAAACGAAAATTTTACAGAAGTAAAAAAAAAAGAAAAAAAGAACACAGACGGGTTAAAATCTTTTTTAAATATTTAAAAAAAACAAAAAATCAAACAAAAAAAAAAAACTTACGGGTTTTTTGCACTCTTTTGAATCAAAAGGGGTATTGTCGTCCCGTGTTGTTTTACTGTGTTGTTTATAAAAAAAGATTTATATGTAAAGCTTTTAGAACATTTAGTGTAGGTTTTTAAAGTTTTTTAGGGATTTTTTTAATCAAATTTCACTCATGCCCGAAAAAAAACCCGCGGGAAGGAAAAAATGAAAAAAGAGGGTTTGTCAAATTATAACCTCAAAAACTGAAAAAATTTCCTAAAATCCTGTTGGTTTTCGTTTTTTGACTTTGGGTTTTCTGTATCAGAAGCTGTGTGAGGACCGAAAATCTCTGATGGGGTCTCTATTCTGAGAGGAACACAACATCAAATATGATTTGACTGTTTGACCCCTTTTTTTCTGAAAAACGTATTGGACTAATGAGAGTGAGGTTTGTTCTATTTAGTTTACACTGAGACTCTCAGCAGTCAAACTGACTCTGAATGTTTTAATCAAAATGTGACTCTGGATGAACGCAGGAATGATTTTCTGAGGGTGTCCCTTTGGTCTCGCTCCCAAAACAGATGAACAAACCCCATTGTTGTAATGAGAATGCATCATAAATTCAAAAAAGGCGCGGAAAAAGAGATACATCAAATCCCCCAGGAAAAAGTGTTAAATCCTTTATTTTCCCAAAAACCCAAAGGTCAAAAAATATTCCCAAATAGGGGTCGAAAAAACTTTTAGCCCGATTTTAACAATTTTTTTGTATTATTTTCGGCACAGAAAAAATATCGTCTACTCCAGGGAACGTTTTTCCCAAAGGGTATGTTAAACCCCATTTGGGGCCCATTGTCCGTACACAGGAGAGGAACAAGGAGAACTGGAAATCTTTAAATTGCCTTTTTTTCCATAAACCAGGGGGGAAAACCGGGATATGTTTAACAGAGATCAAAGGAAAAAAACTGGGGAACACCTTAACCCTTTTGGGGGTGCAGACATAAATTTGGGATTTTTTATTTCTGGCCCCCGGGGGGTACAGTCCCCCATATGGGATTTGAAATTAGGGACTCCAGACTGCCAAAATTTAAAAGTGCTTTGCGCGGGCTGGGCTGAGCCGAAAGAGGCGTGCAAGACTTGTCTATTAACCAAATAGCGGTTTTTAAACCCCATAATTTTTAGGTTCAGACATTTTAAAAACATAAAAGTTAAAAAAAATACATTTGAGTTTGTAAAAAACACATAGTATTAAAGCAAATAAAAAAAAATCCGTTAAATTCTTAGCAGATGTGTTTTTTTATTGTACACTAGTGTAAGAAACTGTAAAGTTACTTATTCTCTCCCAGGTACCCCCTTTTTACTTGATTTGGGGAAAATTTATGAATTTGTGCTGTAAATCGAACGGACTCTCTGAATGAACAAAAATGGGGGCGGGCCCAACCACTTACGACCCGCTCAAGATCTTTAAAAGGTTTTTAAATGAGAAAAAAACTATTACACATATGTGAAAAAAAGTTTAATTTTTAATTAAAAAAGGGAAAAATTAAAAAAAAGGATCCCGTCAAAAGGTTATCTAGCCGCAGTGTGCACTTTAAAAACCCGTGCTCGCCATGGAAGCAGTAAAGGAAACCCTTTTAAAAAAAAGGTTCGCCTGAAAATTCACTCCGGGGGCCACTAAAATTTTTAAAACCCCCACTGAAAAGGTTTTAAAAACACAAAAAGTGAGGGGGGACAGGGCCCTGGAACAATGAACAACCCCCTAGGGAAAAACCTGGGGAAAAAAACTCAACCGGAGAAAAAAAACTGACTAACCCCCCTCCCAAGGGTGACCAAACCCCCCCATAAAACAAAAAGAAGGGGGTGGGCGCTCGAAGGCCTTAGGCATAAAAGGGAAATGGCCCCCAGGTTTCCCATTTGGGGGGGCCTGGCGGTCAGGGACCGGGACCATGGGGTCGGAACTCGAAAGGGGCCTGGCGGTCAGGGGACGCCGTGGGGTTTTGGATCGGGATCGAAGGTCTCCGCACCCGGGGGAAATGTCTCCCCCAGTCAAGGGTTTGGTGGGTTTTGGGAGCTCCGTGGGGGGAAAGGGAAATAATCCGACCGAAAGGGGGCATTTGAGTTTTCCCCTCGAGGGGGCTGGCAGCGGCACCAAAAGCCCCGCGAAGGGATGGGGTTTGGGGTCGCCTGAGCCCCGCAATGACATGCCCCCTTCTTTCCTCTTAAAGTGCGAACAGGAAAAAAAAAAGACTTTTAAAACCCAAAAAAAAAACGGGGGAAAGGAGTAATTCCTTAGAAATTTTTTTTGAAAACCAGTAAACTAGGAAATCACACAAAACAGATCCACCCCCAAAACCCCAAAACAATACAACGTTTGGGGAAAAAGGGCAGACTTTCCAGAAACAAAAAACCCTTCCTTTCCATTTCGACCCCATTCCTCCCCCCTCTCCCCCCCCTGCCCCTGCCCACTCTCCCCCAAAAACAAAGAATTCCCTTTCCCGATATCCCCAGAGGGCCATATATAAATTAAAGAAAGAGGGCCCCGAATAGAGCCTGAGTACTCCCTAATAATTTGGGGGGAGATGAGGGAAAACCTTTTTTGCTCTACAGAAAGACCTTCTTTGAAAGAGCGATCCCTCTAAGCCCGTGCCCCTGATACTGATTTCTAAAAGGGGAAAAAAGACATTATGTCCATGGTATCAAAAACGCTTAAAACCAGTGAATCATACCACTTTTTACAGGGATCAATCAACCAAAAAAATTTAATTTAACACTTTGAGCAAAGCATACTTGTACTTTATAAATGTGAAACCGTTTAAAAGGGTTTTAATAAATTTAGTTATTAGAATCCATCCTGTAAATTTCACAAATTTTTTTTAAACTTTTACCAAAAAAAGATAACTTTGAGAAGGCCCAAAAATTTTTAAACAATTTCCCCCAACCTCTTGGCCCCGGTCCAAAATGAGTTTAAACAACACTTTAACCTGGGGCCAAAATTTCTGAAAAACTGCTTTTATATCTCAGAAGGGAACAAATCCCGTGAGGGTTGAAAAAAAATTTTTAAAAAAAAACACAAACAAAAAATAATATCTTTTTTGGCGGTTTTTATCAGATGTGCTTCAGTAATTTCACAATCACTTCGGGGGAATGCGGTTTCCTGAATTTGGGGGTATTACGGGGCAAAAAGGAAAAGAGAAGAAAAAAAAAAGAAGAGTATATAAAAAAGATAAAAAAGTAAAATTCTTCATTGAGATAAAAACAATGACTCCAGCAGCAAAAAGAGTCCCCCATAAGTTATTCCCTTTTTTATCATAACCTCCTCACCCTATATTTTAATTTCTTTATTTCTTTAAAGGAAAAAATGTTTTTTTATTTTTCCCCCCAAACCAAAGAAAAAAATGTCATGAAGTTTTTTTTTTGAAGTAAAATCCTTAAATGTGTATATTTCTCATATCTTTTGAGGAAAGCAGCCAACAGGCGAGAGGTTTTTCTCCACATTTGGGTCATTAAACTATAGTAAAGGGGCCCCACACTGTTTACCTGCTTAGTCCAACACCCCTTATGTGAACATTGGTGCTGTCCAAAGTTTGTCATCACAAGCGGTACCTGCGCTCTACTGCCTCAAAAACTCTTCAAAACCCAAAAAAGAAGGGAGACAAACCCCCCTGTTAACATCAGCATAAACAGCAGGGGAGACAAAACCCCCTTTAAATCAAACTAAACCCGAGAGGGAGACAAAACCCCCCTGTTTAAAAAACACAAAACCGCAGGGGAGACAAAAACCCCCCCGTTAACATCAGCACTAAAAAGCAGAGGGGGACAAAACCCCCCTGTTAAAATAAAAACTAACCGCGAGGGAGATAACCCCCCCGTTAACATCGACCCCCAAACCCCCAAGGGGGAAAAAACCCTGCTCTTAAATAAACACAAAAACAGAGGGAGACAAACCCCCCCCGTTAAATCAACCAAACCGCGAGAGAACAACCCGCGTTTAAAATCAACAAACCCGCAGAGGGGACAAACCCGCTGTTAACTCAGCACTAAACCAGCAGAGGGGGGGAAAAGACACGCCCTTAAAATCGACACCAAACCAGAGAAGGAGACAAAAACCCTGCCTAACATCAACCTAACCACAGAGGGAGCAAAACCCCGCCTTAAAATCGACCCCCCAGCAAGGGGACAAAACCCCCCCTTTTAAACGACACCAAACCCAAAAAGGGGACAAACCCGCCCTTAAATCAAAAACCAAAACCAGAGAGGGAGACAAACCCGCCGTTAAAAACGACACCAAAAA